>NC_041360.1:7293451-7593451 GCF_900634415.1 Cottoperca gobio | reverse complement strand
TGTGAGTCCCGCTGACAGCCAACCCACCCTCATCCCAGCCAGCACACACTCGCAAGCCCTCCTCAGATTTGCATGCAGGTGCACAGTCATACATGTCAAGCCCTCACAATCTCACCTCTCCCCTGCTTCCTATTGCTTATCTCACACAGAGAAGGAGGCAGCATGACAAATGAATGGCTGCCATATGGAAATGGTAGGTTGCGTAAGAAGAGGAAAGCTATTGGTGTGGAAAATCAATTTTGCCAAAGTCGTCGACATATAGCCTCTATTGGGTAAAATAGCCCACATTAGCCTGTCTTCTCATGCAAAGCTGACTGTGGAGCAAGGGGAGAAGGATGGAGGAATACAGGGATGAGGGGAGGATGGATGGAATTTGCAGAGTTGGGGAAAAGAGGGGGACTGTTAGGGGCCACATGAAGGGAGAGAGAGAAATAATTCATGTCATGCTCTATGCATCCTTTTCCTCACATGAATATATTAAAGTACTATAGCATTGGCTATATTAGCTCCATCCAGAGCAGGTCAAGAGCATACTGTAGAGATAATTTGTGCCCCCTATGGATCGAAACTTATCTGCTGACTCTTGTTCTTCTCTGGTATCTCCCTGTAGTTCACTAGGGGAGAAATCTGTACAACCTCATGTGGAATACAGTTGTCAAACCTGGTACCTCCAGGCCCTGGAGTCGCATCACACGGACCATATTGAGTACAGTGCTGGTATGAGCTGGAGGCCCAGGCTCTGTACTGTGGTCATGCTCTCCAGGGAACAATTATATTTTATATGCAGGGCTAAGTATGAAATATCTTTTTATGTTAGTCTCTGCGGGCATTGAGAGATGTGGTTGATCTCGTAGCACCCAGTCTTATCTAGAACAAAGCTGCTTGACACATAGAGATACATCACAGCATCGTAACACAGGGTACGATGAATGTAGAGCCTTAATTGTTGGTTGACCATTTGTTATGAGACGACTCAGGTGATATTATATACCTGCTGCAAAGAAGCAATGCAGTTTCTTTCGAGAGGAAATTAAATAAAGAGCTATTGGAGGAGTTCCATGCGTTACGTAATGACACAATTAATAATCTGCCACATGAATAATAAATTGAGTCACATCTTTGGCCTGTTCAACAGGGGTCCAGGTGGACAAGTAAAATCCTGCATCAGTGACAAAACAATTAAAACATCCTGGCAATAAAGTAGCATGCTTTGGAGAATCATGCAGAAAATAGCCCTGGTCTAAAACTCTGAGAATTTGACATAATGATATCTGAAAACACAAATCTGAGATTCACACCTTTCAGTATCGTCCTAATGACTGCAGGGCTGATACAACTTCAGAATAGCAAAGAATTTAATTGGGTGTGAAACAGTGATGTGATGTGACTAATAACATTATATTTTCTCTTGTCAGGCTTTAATGAGAGTTATGCCTGATTTCCATTGCATGGTGTGGCGCAACTCAACTCAAATTACTTTTGCTCCTTCAATCTATTTTGTTCACCACTGCAGATAGTTTGTCGAGCAAGTGACAATTCTCTGTCACGTATCAGTGGTCTGCAATGTTTTAACTTCACCTTCTAGTATCAGCTCAGCTTGCTTAGGTAAAAAAAAAGTCCTAGGTACTATCTACAACTAATGCAAATGTGAAAACCAAAAAATTAATGAGTAGAGCAGTGTCGTAGCATGCAGTGGACATGCGGCATAAGAGGTCTGTCTGCATTGGGAATTTTAGTTTTCCACTAATACAGCTTTTTCTACCTTACATGATGCGGTCCTTAACAAATTGAAAAGGTGAACATGAACAATAAAATCAGCCAACCCTCGAATAATAACTAGAGACCACCTTGCGATGGGATCACACCAACCGCGTTGCCAATGGCCCCTTCCCCACTTCCTACACCCTACCCTTGCTCGGACAACAAGCAGCCTTTGAACTCAGCCTTCATTTTTGATCTCAACTAGACACTTGAAAAATGTTGTGATGCCAAATAGGGACAGGGGTGTAAAGTGGGGGGGTCAATGGCCCCTTTGTGCCCTTGCTAGAATCGCACCCATCTTCTAACTGGGCCCTCATTTTGATCTTAACTACACACCTGTAAAGTTTAATGCCTGCGTCTTACCCGGCTGCGACGCTATCGGGGTCACAAAATCTGTCCTTAGACACACACGGACTTACAAGTGGAAAAAATAATAGCGTTGCTGTTGCAGCTAGTAATAAAACATTGCTTTGCATGTGTGACATAACCATTTCATCATCTATCACTTGCAATAATTAAGGAAACGTTTATAACTTATTGCTTCAATATCATGTAATACAACTTGAAGATTGTTTTTGTATGTGCTGTGTTTTTTTCAGGACTTTTTTATGGCCTATAATAATAAAATGTTATTTAACTGAGAAGGGGAGAAAGTAATTAAAGGCAACAAAAGAAGCACATTATGTAAAGAAACTGACACACTCTTCAGTTTATAGAGAACAATTATTACAAGAAACAAAGAAACGTAACGTAAGTATCAGGAACATTGAACCTCGTCTAAAATAACTATGGCTCAAAATATGATTTATTTCTATGTATGTTTTCTTGAGAAGACTTCATAAAAGCCAAACACCTAAAACAATGCCTTAGGAAATAGATTTTTCAGCTTTCTCTCACTTGCAATGCCGTTCCTGAAGTCGTACAGTAATTGAATATTTGAGCTAAGAATAAAATATGGAAATCCTGTGTTCATCATGATATTCAGAGGACACTGGTC
This sequence comes from Cottoperca gobio, assembly GCF_900634415.1. Classification (NCBI taxonomy): domain Eukaryota; kingdom Metazoa; phylum Chordata; class Actinopteri; order Perciformes; family Bovichtidae; genus Cottoperca; species Cottoperca gobio. The sequence goes on along the minus strand of NC_041360.1, from coordinate 7,590,693 downwards.
AGTAACATTAAGTCAGTTGACTTAATGTTACTGACCACATACTTTTATAATGATCGCTGTTAGATGAAGAAGTGATCCTATAAAAGATAAGTGTGATCCTGTGACAGTTAATTTATTACCTATGTGCATTTTTGCATGGCCACCTGTAACTATTAAAAAGTGTTCTCTTTTGGTGTAGTAGTGAAGCAGCTGGATCAAATTATAACTTGTTAACAACATCAACAATAGGGAAACAACAGTAACAATTAGTATATATTTCAGATATATGAACAATTGGTAATCATTTGCACAGTGCAACTGTGGAGACATCTGAATTATATATATATAAACATACTGTCACACTATTTAAAGCTTGTATACAGACAACTGTAAGCTTATGCACACAGTTTGTCTGTTAAATGTTATTTGATGCTCACTGTCAATTATTTTGCTGTTGAATAAGTTACTTGCACTTAAGAAAAAAAGAATAACTAAACTTCAGCTCTCTGAACAACAGAGTGGTTAACCTCAACATTATTCATCACACATGCTCATACATTTTAGGACAATTTTGTCTAACCATCTTACCTATCCAAAAACCCCCACAAAAACTGTGTGTCCAAGTGTCCAACTGAAAACATTGAAATGACAATTTAAATGTATTTTACTGCTCACCATTAGTCAAAATAAATGCAGCAGCATTTGAAATTGGATCGCTTAAATTGATTGATTGTGAAGCATTGATTGAAGCCTCCATTTATTATATATACTTGCAATTTTGTCTCCTCTCTTCCCTCTAGTTTATTGAAAACCATAATAAAGACTTAAAATATCTAAAAGGAAAAATGCATTATATTATATTGAATGGTATAAGGTTAGTCAGCCATGCAGGTTACACTGATGTGTACATTGCTGCATGAAAACAAACAACATGCAATTGAAGAAATATAAAATAAACCAAGAGAAACAGCAGCAACGTAACAATTTCTCTCCATTTGTGACGGATAAAAAACCCCCACCTCTTGTCCTTGTATTAAGTGGCCAATAATGGAGGCTTTCACTGTGTTTTAGTCCTCACAGTAGAATGATGCTTAAATGTCCAAGGAACCAACAAAACACTTCAATATGGAGTGACTCATTTAAGGAAACAGCATTTGTTTGGAGTGGCAGCTCCAGCGGCAGCCTCATCTGACAAAGACTTAGGAAGACAAAGACAAAGGAGTGTTCGTGGGAGGATAAGTGGGAAGAAAAGCCAACATTAACTAGGCTAAGTATATCATTCTACTTGCTCTTCCCTCTCCTTAAATGTGTATATTTCCCAATGCTGTTTGTGTGTCTTCTCGTAGATATTACAAGCTCTGCACATGCTCGCAACACCATCGTAACCTCTCTGCTTTTGTCTATCCCACCTCAATGCTATCTGCTTTTGTCTATCCCACCTCAATGCTACTTGCAAGACTGAGTTCAGTCTCGGGCTACGCCTCCCAGCAATCCCTTGACTTCTTTGCTCTTACTGAGACTTGGTTGACACCAGATCACACTTCCACCCCTGCTGCTCTCTCCACAGCCTACTCCTTCTCCCACTCACAGACCCAGGCAGAGGAAGCAGCACTGGCCTACTGATCTTCCCCAAATGGAGTTTTTCTCTCTATCCATTGCTAGAATTAATTCCTCCAGTCTTTCAAATTTCATGTTGTCACTGTAACTAAGCCGGTAATATTCAACATTGTTGTTCTCCAACTTCCTCCCGGTCCTTTGGGCTCTTCCAATCAACAATTCTATCCTCCTTCTCCAACCCCAAACAACTCTTCTCTATCTTCTCCACCCTCCCCAATCCCCCAGTCCCCCACCTCCTTCTTCCCTTCTACCATGCCACTTTGTCAACTACTTCGTAAAAAAATTGATACGCTGTTCATTTTCCAACTTACCGACTGTTCTCCATCCACATCACTCCCCCCACTCTAACATGTTTCTCCCCCTTCTTTCCAAATGAAGTTCTAATCCTTGTTACCTCTGCCCGCCCTACCACCTGCCCTCTGGACCCCATCCCCTCTCACCTTCTCCAGTCTATCTATCTAATCCTAAGGAGGCAAGAGTGAACCCTCTCCTAAAGAAGCCCTCTCCTAAAGAAGCCCTCACTCAACACTTCTAAAGTAATCAACTACAGACCTGTCTCTCTTCTTCCATTTATTTCCAAATTCCTTGAGCGTACAGTCTTCGATCAACTCTCATCTTACCTTCACCCAAACAACCTTCTTGATCCACACCAATCTGGTTTCAAGGAAGGCCACTCAACTGAGACTGCCCTCCTCGCTGTCACTGAGGAACTTCACGCTGCTAGAGCAGCCACCCTCTCCTCTGTTGTCATCCTTCTGGACCTTTCTGCTCCATCCTGTGTCCCCTCCTCTTTTCTCTGTACACCCATTCACTTAGCTTTGTCATTTATTTTCCTGGGTGTGACACTGGACGACCAACTGTCCTTTAATGCCAGTATCGCTGCAACAACCCGCTCCTGCAGACACACACTTTACAATACCAAGAGGATATGTCCCCTACTGACCCAGAAGGTGACACAGGTTCTGGTCCAGGCTCTTGTCATCTCATGCCTTGACAACTGCAACTCCCTTCTGGTTGGACTCGCTACATGTGCCATCTGACCTCTACAGCTCATCCAGAATGCAGGGGCATTCAAATTGGCTTGCTATTCCCTCACTGTGAGTGGGACCCAGATACCCCTCAAATGAAACCCTGCCTGTTTGCTATCCTGGCTCCAAAATGGTGGAACAAGCTCCCCATTGATATATCAGGTCAGCAGAAAGTCTTCACACCTTCTGTCACAGACTGAAAACCCACCTGTTTCGACAGCACCGAACAGAATAATAAAATAAATTAATACGTTTAAAAAACGTATTTCTGTATGTAGCATTGGTTGGCTTATTTAAAGCTCATGGTTGAGTTTGTATTCTATAATTTCTACATGTTGCACTTACATTGGTTTGACTTCATTGAAGCTACTGTACCGCACTTAAAATGACCTATTTGAAGCTAATGTACTTGCAAGAAGAAGAGTTGTATTTTCATGATTATTTGTACTTATTGTAAGTTGCTTTAGACCGGGAGTCGATACCTGAAAAGTGTTTTATTGAACAAAAAATTGTAAGTTGCTTTAGACAAAACTGTCAACTAAATGTAATGTAACTTCAACTGGTATTCACTCTATGATCAAGTGAGTTTCATAAGGTATACATTCATCAATGATTAAAACAACAAAGCTAGAGCTTCATTTTTGAGTAAGCAAAACCATCAGACAATTACACCAACACTAATAACAATAACTACTTTATTTATTTATTTATTTTATCTTTATTTAAAATAGTATTCTGCTTGGATGTTAGTATTTTGAAGGTGTAAGAGACACATCAGAATAATTTTCTGAAAGAAAAGGTAATTCTTTACTGAACAAAAAAATACACTCATTATCATCACTTAACAACAACAGCAAGTTATTGCTGTGGTCATGAGCCCTGTGATTGACATATACTGTGGGACAGCAAGTCAGTCACTGTCATATTAAAGCATTTTCTGCATAGATTAGTCCTTGGCCATTGTGTCGTAGCCCACAACAGCCGTCAAAAGAACAGTACGCTAAACAGCTGCAGGCACTGAACGTTTTTGTTCAAGTGGGAGCCATGCAGCAGGAATCTGCTTAAGATGGTGAGCAAACCATTGTATAAGTGAAAGGGGCATAAACAGCTCTGATGGAAATGTTTCTGTGTTTTCTACATTAGTGTAACATGATATGAGCTCTCTGGTAAATTTAGATTTAAGATAACATATTTATGTTCTATTTGCATTTGTCAATCCAAATAGACAACACTTAACATTTGTCAATGCAAATAGACTTTGTTGACACTAGATCAATACAATAAAAGATTATTAAGTGACGGCAACTTTCTAAAGCTTCCGGTTCCCTAACATTATTTGTCAAGGACTCACTTGATGCTTGTCTAAAATTTGAGGCGAAAGCATAATCCCAGAACTTATCTTCTCTTCCCACTTCTCTTACATTCCTCAATATAGCTACAGTCAACATCTTTACATTGTCTATGAAGCTGTGTAACATATTTAGGAGAAGGGTAACACCATATAATACTTTTCATGCTTGGGGCAGAATAATGCTGTGGTGAAAATTCACAAACAAATTAGCAAACTGTCATAGACCATACAAATAATATCTTTAAAAGCTTGAATATTGCCCATATTGAATCCTTGGTCCTGTAGCTAGGGCAATTTTCTCTGTCAGGGCTTAGCAATTTATTTTTCTGGCCATGAAATTGTTCCAGTGTAAGACTTGGATTCTGTTGGGATAGTTTATAGATTTAGTATATAATATATAGTATATAGTTTATAGATTTAGTTTATGATAGGATCGTGTGTTTCTTACCTTGCCAATGATCCTGGGGAAGGGAGCTCTCTGGTTCTCAGTAACGATAATAGGAGGGACCAGCAGGGATCTCTTGGATCTGAATGGCTGCGACTGGCCAACACCCAGCATATTCTAAAACATAAAAGAAGGAAAACCATATTGTTACATTTTGAAATAACAATCCTTTACATTTTATGTCTTGCCAAGACACATTGTGGACCGTTTTCTCTCGACGTCTTTTGACGTGTTGACGTCTTTTATAATTCCTAAACCAACTCAAACTTGTCTAGTTGTACTTGTAAAGTATGGATTTTGAAATTGTTGAGAAAAGTGTTTAAACAAGCTACAACATTTGAGGGTTAGGTGCATTATAATAAGGAATACAAAGATTACATTTAATCTATTCAGCCCGTATGTTAAAAAGTGACAGGGGAGAGTAGTAAGAAAAACAAAGCATTATAACAAGAGCAACCAAGACAAAAATAAATGATAAAACTGAAGAAATGAGAGATGACAAGGTTTTGGCAGAGCAGTTGTGTTGTTCATGCAGAAGGAGCCAATCTGAAATGTTATTTTTGCTCTTGAGAGCACAACAGCATAATCTAATTTCATCTTCCACCCTCCTGCTGTTGTCAACAAAGACGTGGTATAATATAGTGAGAGATTTCCCCCTCTCTTCTTCACTTTCAAATCACTGATACAGTTAGGGGCCCCTCTGCTTGGATGTTGATGAAAATAATGAGTGTCACCGACAGTGTGAACAGGAAGCTGGAATCCTGGCTATTGACATGGAGGTGATGACCTACAGGGGAGGACAGGCTGCCGACTGTCTGCACACCTGGACACTGGCCAAGGTGAGACAACAGATACACACGCACACACACACGCACACGCACAAACACACACACACCCTCTGCCATACCCATTCAAATATGTCCACGCAACATGGTTATGCTTTACTAGACATATGTAATATAATTCATTATACAAATAAAAAATATATATTGTACATATATAGTCAAAATGATTTGATATACTTCATTTCAATTAAAACTACTTAACTTACATTTTAATAATAATAATAATAATAATAATAATAATAATAATAATAAATTGTATTTATAGGCGCACGTTTCATTTGCGTAAACAAAACTCAAAGTGCTACAGAGTAAAAACGATGAGCAAAATATACATTAAAAAAAACAAAAAAACATTTGGTAGACAGACAAGACAACACAAGTCTAGCAAAATGCTCCGTTAAAAAGATGCGTTTTTAGGCCTGTTTTAAAAGCATCCACAGTCTGTGGCGTCCTCAGATGTTCAGGGAGCGGCACAGTCTGGGAGCGGCAGAACAGAAGGTGCGATCTCCCATGGTTTTGAGAATGTTATTCAAATGTATTTAATTTTGTCTTACATCCTGTAACTTTTGATTCTTTGCCTTTAGTCTGGCTCATTTTATGTCTTTCACGACCAACACCTGGAGGTACAATCAAAGCTTCTCAAGCAGTGCAGCACCGTTCAGTGACACTTCCTGATCTCCCAAAATAATCATAAGGTTGGTCATAAGGAAAGCAATTTTGTCGTTATAGAGAGCTATTCTGCCAAAATAAGGCAACCGCAGCACAAAACCAGAGAGTCAGAGAGACAACTTTTATCTGCTAGTTTCCATATTTAAGAATCCTTTTTTCTGAAGTGTCTCTTACATAGATGATAATCATACTTCAAGGATGAAGCTTCGGTAGAAAATGGTTCAAGCAAATGATAATAATTACTTTCCACTATATAGAGCCGAAAGCATGTAATTTAAGTCATACCCTATAACAGTTTGCCTGTAATTTGGTGAAACAATTATCTACAGTGGGACAAGCTAGCGTGTATATGTCATTATTGATAAGGTGTTATTCTCCTATCACTTTTCTTCTAATGTTTGTACTTTAATAAAAGACCAATTAATAGTCAGACGATTGTTTCTCTGGTGTACGCTCTCAGCAGGGAACTCCTCACTGATATCACAAGGTCTCCATCATTTACCAAATGCAAGAGCGCTATATTCGGTATGATTAATCTAGGGATATTAATCACCTGCTTAAAGACTTTTTTATTGCTACAGCACATATATCTGCAGTGTAAATTTATGTCCCATTGTCTTCTTTGAAATAATTACAGTACCCAAAAGACAGAAATTAAGAAATTAATTCAAGATTGCGTCCCGTGTCTTTGCAAGTGGGAGGAGTTATTTTGGGTGCCCCTGATCCCGGTTTAGTTAAAGTCCCATTCACTTTTTCCCATAGACATTGTTACAGGGCTCACAGTACATGAAACTCTCCTGGTTAAATAACCAGTACAAAAGATTAGGAACTGCTTTAACAAATCTGGTTCTTTGATAAAAAGTCAAAGGTGGTGCGCATAAAAACTTTAAATACATCTCCCAAGGTGCTTTTTGACTCGAAATATCACTGAGTTTACTGTGACATTCTCTGATGTGCATTGCTAACGTCAAGTGTGAGCTAAAGATGACGGTGTTGAGAACCATGAAAAAACATAATCTGCACATTCAATCAATTAACTTTCCAAATCGTGTCTCCTGTGTGGGTGAATTTGGTGTTTTGTTCTAAACTGTAACATCAAAGCTTTTGATTTGCGCCTCTCTGTGGCAATCAAACTAACATCCACCGGAGAAATTCTAATTTCAGTTTGCAGGCTAGTTAGCTAATTAGCTTCATTATCTACTCTCCTAGTTAGCTCATTTCAGTTTAGCTTTGCATAAAAATGTTTTTAATGTAATTTGAGTCAATTCAGATACTAGTATGGTCTTTACCATTGATCACCATTGCTAGAAACACACTGTGCACATGATTTGTAAGCTACAGTTTCCTGTTTGACTTTGTTGACTTTGTCTCTCTTTCCCCTGCCAGGGTTAAGACATTGAAGTTATTCTCCATAGGCTTTGAGCATTTATCGTTTTTTCCGAAAGACATTTTTTCTTCATTGATTGTAAAAAATGAATACAAAAAAACACTTGAAAATTATTTTTGACAGCAAAAAGAGATTTCAGTGGGACTCCAACAGTAAACATTACTAACACTAATCTGATCTGCCCTATACACAGTCCATTGTCCACACAAAGCCAGTGACTGCTTAAATGTTAAGCACAACGCCAGAACAATAAGAGTGAAAGAAAGAACACAGCAACAAGCCCATTCATCGAGCCCTAGATAATATGACAACACAGTTTCACTATGAAAGGGAAAATAGAGTCCTGAGCTTTGTGTGCTTTCATTTGCAATGCAAATAGTCTCTTTTGTCCTTCATCTTTTATATCCTACTGTACAATCCTTTATTGACAATGTTCACTGCACACGGATGTACTTGTGTGTGTGTGTATGCAGGGGACTGTTTGGGTGTTTACAGTTCACACTCCTTTTCTTGGCTGACAGAGACTCTGGCACCACTCTCACCCCTGTCAGAATGACGGAAAGAGAACAGGTAAGAGGGAAAAACTGAGCCATTTGTTTACAGCACAGTGCTGACATTCTGACAGAGAGGGCAACGGCGAACACTCACACCCCTAACCGCCTCACCCATCCACCCCTCCCTGCTGCAAAGGTCAGAGGGAAGACAATGACACAGTAATAGTAAACACAACCCGACTAGAACAAACCAAAGACACACTGAGCAGTTTCTGAAATGGCCACTTTTATCAAACCCACTGGGGGATGACCTTCCAAATGTCAAAATCTAAAACTGGACCTGACGCGGTTAAACAGAAGACTGCACAAAACTGTGAGACATTCTAAGACCTATGTTGTGTCTAAAGAGCACAGTCAGTGGTGTGTGTACGTGTATTTGATCGGTTCACAAGCGAGTTGATGGACTTTTAAGCGCTGCCTGTAAAAACCCGGCTGACTTTGAAGCCCAGGGATGAGCGCATCAATCCCATCATGCACAGGTCTCAGCTGTGGGATACTTGTAAAGGAGGGTAAAAAAGGCTTGGGAGGAAAACAGGCACCATGAGGTATTTTTAGTGGCTGGATGTGGGGACTGGTGACAGGGGTTAGGGCTTAGATAGATTGTGCTGTCAAATCCACGTCTTCACTGAGCTGAGATACGGTGGATATGGAGAGGGAGGGATGGCGCTTTAAAACCTATTAATGTTCTGCAGGTGGATCAGGATGTCGTGACGCACTGACAAACATGTTCAGCTGGACACAAACGTTTGCCCTGCTCGTCGAGGACGGATCGCCAAGGGGTATTCTGGTAAAGATAACTCGCAGCCCCGCTTTCCTTCCTCTCACCTTTTTACCTGCCACTTTGCAGCTCTCCTACATTCTTTTCTCTCACTTAGCGATAGCTTTTCTTCACACTTTCTCACTCTGTCTCAGTCTTGCATTTGTGATGAATAGTGTTCTTACAGCTTGGTGACACCGTAAGAGAAGGAAGCCATGAATCTTTAATGTGTCCTGTTCATAAATTACTGCCGCACCATCCAGCCTGATCCAGACTTAATACGTTTGCTTCTCTCTCGGTCTCTGTCTCTCAAAAGATCATTAGGGCACTTCAGTGTCCTGAATTGCAAGTGTTGTGACAAGAAAAACAAATCTTGTTAAGACGATTGGAATATATTCGACCAGTCAAAAAACGGAACACACGTAACCAAATGTTAAAAATGTTTGTGTGTGTGTTTGTGTCTGCGTGTGTGAGCGAGGAAAAGATGGAGCCTTTGTCATTGTCATTGCATGGCAGTAAAGTCACGTCCTTGTCCATTCTGCCATTTTCACTCTCAATGCTATATTGAGAAGTGTCATTACTCATTCCTGACAACGTGTTGGAGAGCTGCTGAGAAATGGACGATATCAAGGCCAGTATCGGCCGGTGATGACAGGGATGTACAGCTATTTAACGTGGAATAAACTAACGGATATGCAGCCAAGTCATGCAATGAAACAGTTCTCCTAATACACAGTTACGCTCACAGTGTCAGCAGTATGTATATGTACGAAAACTAAGTATTACATTTGCTCACTCGCCTGATAACACGTCCCTCAATGTGGGCGATGACAGCACAATGTGTCACACTTTGTTAAAGTATAATCAAGGAAGCATAAACACTTTTGATCTTAGTCAAGCGGAATACAGCGAGACACTGATGACTAATGCTTATTCCAAATATTCAATTAGCGGAATGAATTAATACTGTGCCAAAGTGATTACGTGTGTGTGTGTGTGTGTGTGTGTACAATCGCACCTGCTACAGATAGTGGTGTAGAGTGTTCCGGACGCAACTGTTTCAAAACAAGCTCATTATAAAATGAAGCCATGCAAAGCTGCCCCTAATAGATGTACATTTAACCTAATTGCACAAACATTGCGCACAGTAAATGTTAAGTCCTATAAATTGTCTCCATATTACATGGTTCAGGTGTTTGAGCACATTACAGTACAGCATGCAATGTCATATTCGAATTCACTACAGCAACTACCCAACTCGTCCATGTTGAAAGAATCTCAAATTTGTCAGTTTGGGTGAATAAGGAAAAAAATGTGTATCAGTCCGTAGTACAGTAGACGGGCATTTAATCTGTATTTATAAACCTTACCTTCTCACCACACAGGTATAATATTTGAGCTGTTGTTGAATATCAAGAAACATTTCCTGTCGTTTTATTAAAACCCGTTTCTAAAATAATGTATTTGTTATGCTCTGCTGACCTGAAACAGTCATGCATGTGATGATCCGTGTTTCCCTTCACTTCCGTCAAAGTCAGACTTTTCTCTCATCTGCAGCTCGTACCGCACCCAGAAGGGAGGCTTTCAACTAAATCGACTAAAGAGACCTAATCATCATTTTCATAATCTAATTTCGGCTTTTCTACTTCACTCGTCACCTCATTTTAGGATTTATTCCAACATGTTAACAATACCACTCATATCACTGACCTTTAAGACTCCTATAAGCCAAATTGATTAATTCCAGTGTATTGAAACGGTCTTTGTTGCCATATGATTCATGTTATGTTCCCTGATTTTAGCATATCACCTTGTGTGAGACAAAGCATTGTTACAATTAGCACAGCTTTTTCTGATTTATGAACATCTATAATTGTAAAGTGAAGCTTTGTTATTCCTGCTCTTGTAAATTAAAATGACGTTAAGCCTTTTGGTTTCCACTCCAGTACTCGATCCCACGCATAAAAGCTAACGGAAAATGTGTAAGTTAGCAGATATATTAAACCATTTCAACAAAAGATGGAGGAGTCGATGTAAAGACAGACAGACAATAGACAAAGGCAGTAAACAGAATTAAGAAATGAGCTAGAGAACAAGCTAAGGAGAGATAGTGTGAGTGGGATGGAGAGAGAGAGAGAGGAAGATTATTTGTGTTGTGGGGTACAATGTGAGATGTTATGCTGTGGTTGCAATATGTCACTTCTTAGTCATCCCCAGAAAGCCTTACTGAACATTGAAAGCTAGGTTAGAGAAAATCTATTTGCAATTGCAGAATGAGGATTTTGCTCAGGATGGAATATTACATTTCATTCAGTGCATGAAAATGCATGAAACATAACAAAAGCAAAATAAATAGGCTTTTGGACTTGGATTATTTTGCCTCTTATCAGTTGTTACATGTGAATGGTGCCTGGCAATGCTCCCTGAAGGTAAGGAAATGTTCTGCATAGCTGTTGTTTTGCACAACACAACCAAAATAACATGGAATAATACACAAACAAGTCCATATCTCTGAGCACGCATTTGTTAAATTGAAATGCATTCTTCCATTAATTCACATATTGATCGGTTTCAAAAAAAGGAGAATAAATTGCTCTTTGAATTCAGAGTTTTGCTCATAATAGGAATCATTCATCAGCCGCCATGCTTCCTCTGGGCCTGTGTTACAGCAAACTAACAGCTCGCGTCGAGGAATTAAAAACTGATTCTCTCCACCTTCGCTCACAGCACTTATCAATTATGACCAGCCAATATTTCCGCTTTGCGTTAGAGAGGAAACAATAGAAGGTTGGGCAAACACAAAATCTAACTCTGACAGGAGCATAATAAAGAGATTTTATTACTGAAACACAATTTAAAAAAAGAAACCTTCTCGGTGGAACAATAATTGAAAAACAGGGAAATGGCATCAAGGCAGCTTGACTACCGTGAGTACTATCTCAGATTGGAGATTTAAAGCTCAGCCTCCCAACAGAGTCATTCCACAAGTCAAACCCCTGGCTTATTGAAACAAGCTTTTTAATATGCCATGAGTTAGTTACAGATTTTTTAGAAGCGGCTACGGCTCTGAACTCGTGTTTGATGGGCCACTTGAGACGGTGCAGAGGCATGGGGTGGGGGAGTGTGTGTGTGTGTGTGTGTGTGTGTGTGTGTGTGTGTGTGTGTGTGTGTGTGTGTGTGTGTGTGTGTGTGTGTGTGTGTGTGCGGGGGGACGACTACAGGATATGGACAGAGAAAGGGACAATAGATTTTCTGATGATACGAGTCCCAGAGCTTGAGGAGCTTCAGCAGATTAATTGATAGCAAAATAATGAGAGCTTTTAACCACCCTGCCTCACTAGAGGAGGACTCCTCTCTCATATCTTTCGCTTAGCTTTGGGGTGTCTTCTCCTCTGCCCGGCTCCTCCAACAATCTTTTCTTTTTCATCTTTGTTTTTCTATCTACTCTTTGCCTAATTCATGCACTTTGTGACTATGTGTGCTCTGTAATTAACAGTTAAATAAATCTAATTTAGGAGAGAGAGAGACATTAAAGCGTTTGTCCACAGGAAAGATACAATACTAAATCAAGTTCCCTTGATAAGGCTTGATGGCACAGACAAAATGGTTTCAAGCTGTGGTAATGATGAGCTGTATGTTCCAACTATCAATGGATTCTGTTGTCACAGAGTAATGTGTTTTACCACCTACGGAAGGATAATTCAGATTAAATACAACCTGGGTCTTATTTTTGTAGTTTTAGCCAGCTCTCCTTTGTAGTAATAACATTGAATCTTGTTTATAATGTGTCCAATCTTATTACCACTTTATTCCTTGACAGAGTCCATTGTAGTGATGTCACCATGTTCCCGGGTCTCAACAATCACTTCAGTCAACACAATGTTGTCGTGACCCATAGACGTGATGGCCAAAGCTTCAAAAATAAGACCCCATTTGTAATAAACCAGAATTCCCCTTCAGTGAGTCACTACATTTTTAAATGATTGATAGCTTAATGAATTTATAAGAACTTTTTCTAATTATGCTGAGCAATACATCAAAATAAGAGTTTAGATCCACACTAACAGATCTGTTAGGCACAGCATGCTAACTTGCTCGCAATGACATTGTTAACATGCTGATGCTAAGCTTGCTCACTATTTAACATATTACAATGTGTTTGCTAATAAACACTAAAGCAAAGTATTGAGGATATTGGGGATATCAATACGTACTTAGTCATAAACCAAAGTATTGGAATTAAAGCTTGCCCTCATGGTGGTGCTCAATGAAAAGTCAGCTCTAAAGTTATCACAATGTATCCTAAGATGGACATAAATGTTTGAACCAAATTGCATTGCATTCATTCAATTAGCTGTTGAGACATTGTCAATGTCAACCTCATGGTAGACTCTAAAGCAGGAGTGTCAACCTCATTTTAGTTCATGGACCACATACAGCCCAATTCCATCTCATGTGGGCTTAAACTATTGCACAATAACCCTATAAATTACAACACCTGCAAATATTGTCTTTCTTTTAGTGTAAAGAAGTACAAGTAAATGTGTTCCCAGTTAACTAACAATCTATTAACAAAACAGATAATGAACAACCTGTGCTGTCTCGCGGATCTCGAGGCTACGACTAAAAAACTAACAGATGTTCCCTCAAACCTGCCATTTCATTTATCTTCTCTGGTCTCTGTTGTCTGTTGTCCTTGTAAGTTCTCATATGTTTTGTTATGATGAGTCTGACAGTGGTGCCGAATAAGTTATTGTATTCTTTGAGCACTGAAAGGTGCTCAAAGACACACCAAGCACACTGGAAAATGGGAACTGGTCAATTTTTCAAGGAAAACACAAAACTCTGTGTTCACTTTTCACCTTTTTGACAAATATATTGTCCACTGGCGGCTCCTGCATGAACAGTTTCCTACAGTATTGTGTCATGTAGCCTGTACGTAAGCATGTGGCTCTATAATAGCATATCCGGCATAGGGCCTTCTACTCTTATTAGCACAACACGACCCCAAGTGGACAAATAGGAAGAGCAGTGCAATTGGAATATAATGACTTGTCAGTAATTTTCACACACACACACACACACACACACACACACACACACACACACACACACACACACACACACACACACACACACACACACACTCAATCACACACACAGAGGAACGACAACAGAGTCACATTTTTCACTAGAAACTTCACTTCCCACATATAACTTGCCAAAAGACTAATTCACTTATATCCTGAAAGACTTGCCAAGGTAACTCCCATGGACTAGCTAACCAAATGAACGATGGTGAGAGGCACAAACAAATGAGAGCCACTTCATGCTGTAAAAGGATGGAGACATTCATTAAAGTCTGGGCTGAAGGAATTGTATCAGCAGGACTCTGAGCACTGCAGCAGGAAGACGGATGATCTCTGAGAGAATGAAGGGAACACAAACTGTACCTGCAGCCCCTGGAAATTATCCTAATCAACTTAGTGTATTTGGACTACACAGAGCTATATGGGGGATGTGAATGGGGGACTATGGTGTTTATTCAGGTGCACAGAGTTTTATAAGGCACTCAATTTGCTGGCTACGGAAATCTGTAGATTACACAAACAAAAGGACACATTTGCAGAGAAACAAAGCTCAGCGTTGGGGGGCAGGCTTACTGGCCAAATGTCCATATAATTGGAACGGACCAGTGTAATTCTTCATCTTTATGTTGCCCTTTAGACATTGTTTTTCTTCCCTCCTCCCTTCCATAATGACCTCATGCATGAATAATGATTAAAAACACAAGAAATGTCTCCGCATTTAGGCAATCATCAAAGTTTAAGTGGTTCCAGTTTATTTTTAAATTCAAGAAAGCAACACTGACTCAGAGCATGTGGAAAGCACTTGTGAAACCCACAGTGGACCCCTTTACAAGTCTTTCACTTTCTCTGGGACATTCCAAAGTGCTCAGGGCCTTTGCAAGGGATAAACATTTTTAAGTGTCAGTAATCTGGATCAATAAACTACACTGTCTATCATCAAACATCGACCTGCGGACAGATTTAGTGCTGGTGCTCAGTTGTTGCTGCCATCTGCAACAGTGCTCACACATCTCTGGTGATGGCAGTGATATGTTCATACTGTAGGGTTGGCAGAGCACAGCAGCAGCTGTTCTCCTGGACTCCTGCAGTGGCTTTTGCGTGTTCCTCTTTAGTAAATCCAAACCCTTTCTTTTAACTTCTTATATAGTTCTCTTGGTGGACGTAACATCAATCACCTTCTCCGTGCTCTCCCACTAAACTGTCACCTTTTACTGAGGCTGTAATGCCTGCGCTCGTTTTAAAACGCTCGTTTTAAATAGGAGGCTATTTTTCTTTAAATGACACAGAGTATCACCTCAATACTGGCATCACTTAAGTTACTTTTCACTTTCTTTAAATGTCCATTTTGTATTAAAGATTATAGATGTGGTTGTTTCCCATCTGCCTAATATGGCATCTCTGAGGTGTTGCAATTATGTGAATTGATGATAATTAAGGTCGCATGAGCGTGCATCAAATTTATGGGTGATTAGAATTCATCAACATGTGCATGAACATGACTGACAACAGATGCCTCTGAACATTTGATGTATTTGGTTTTTAATGTTTTTAATTTGCAATAACGGTCAGTAATGTATGAATGTTTTGTGAATGTGTTCACATCTCAAAGCAAGCATTCCATGCAAAACTAAACATCTTGTCTCCTCATGTAAAGAGGAAGTATAAATGTATTTGCTTCTCTGGCAAAGATTGAAAGCACTGTCAGGTCTGTGCAGGAAATTTGAAGCGACTGTACTGGAAGATTTAGCTAGCTTGGGAGTTTTTCACCAACATAGGTCGGCTCGGGACATGGGGACTGGACGCGGGCTTATAAAACTTTTCTGAAGGCTTAAGGAGTCAGGTACATGGACACAAATAGCTTAGAGTCTGACAATATCATTCATCTGTCTGCCACAACGCAGGGGTGTGATGATGTGTATGTGTGTGTGTGTTCTAAAGCCTGGAAAGTAATCCTCATTACTAATGCGATAAACATCCTAAATAATAACTGAATTAGCACAAAACATAAAGTAACTAACATTGGGTTAAATTGCACACAAGCTGAATACATTTCCCATCAACAATTCTGGGTGTGTAACATGCAGACTAGCAACCTCCATTCGGCTTAATTATCAACACTTAACACGTCTCTAACCATAACTGCTATGTGCATGAATAACTGCCACGTAACTGTTAGGAACAGGAAATGATGAATAACTTAACAAAAACTATTTCTTTACCATCCAGATAAGCACATAACAATGTGACAGCTAACTGAACAGTCCACTTACTTCTTTTATCTACGCACACAGAAGGCAGGTTATGTTTACTTGTCCTGTCACAGTGACCGACTGGGGAGTGTGTGCGGCATGGGGGATTGCTGCTGCCTGCCTGGGCTGAGGTTACTATGGTGATAATAATTGGCCCATTAACGAGCGCACTGCCAGACTCTCTTATTCAGCTTCCATCAGCAGCCAGTTCGCTTAGCGCAAAGAAGGAAAACACAATCAAAAGCTAGTCTACCTCTATCCAAGGATAACACAAGCCCTCTATCAGCAGGTCACTAATTAACAATGAGTTTAATCCATACAGAAACCAATGTGTAAAACAAATACACTATACTGCATGTTTACAGGCCAGACTGCCCAACTCTTCCTTGGCTGGGAGAAGATACTTCCCTGAGTTGAGTGTCTCCTAGTGGAGACTCCAGGAAGTCACTTCCCCCTGGCCAGGAAATATTCCACAACATAATGTTTTAATCAGTGAGTTTTCTGTTAGGTCCATTTCCTAGCTGTTTTCCTCTGTTTTCAAACTTTGTGCCATCAACCTTATGATCTAAATCCTGGCAAGAAAGCGAAAAGTAATCTCCAAAATATCAAACAAGAGAGCAGTTCGTAAATCCTCTTATTCACCCAGAGGCTTTGTTATTTAATCACAGCTACATTGTGTCTGGTTAAACTACATTACAGTAACCTTTTCAATCTTTAATGAAGCGTAACCTTTTCAATTTTGATGAAGTGTAAATAAAAAAAACACACACATACACATAACCACATACACACACACACACACACACACACACACACACACACACACACACACACACACACACACACACACACACACACACACACACACACACACCCGCAGCAGCAGCAATTTCTACTAACCCTGAGAGTATGCGGCGACTGAACTGGCAGTCCAGTGATTTCCACGTGTGCCATGTCATCTGCATGTGCACTGAGCCCGTGGATGAACAGGACCGGCCGGCTGTACAGGACATCTCGCAGAGGGACCAAATTCAGATCTCCGTTCACGTGGAAGCTGGGGTCCGACACTTCAAACTTCACGTCCTCGTTCCCCGCGCAGTCATCAAACTCGACTGGAAAAAAGACGCAGAAAGGGTAGATGTTATGCCTTCACTCCAAACAAAGTACAAACAGACATTTCAAGAAACATCAGACATATGCATCTCAGTCACTGAGCTATACACCTTAAAGAAGCTAACTTAAAGGGGATGCCAAACAATCCACTAAAACAAGTTCTACAATATAAATAGATGCCCTGCAGATAAACACTTACCCTGAGGAAAGAGGAGGATGTTCTGAGAGTCTCTGTCAGCTAAGTTACAATAAAAGTCAGTGATCTCTATTCTCACAAGCCTTCTGCAATATTAATGAGCCATTGCACTCATTGTAGACTTATTAATGTGTCTGACTTGCTTTTGCAGGGCTGTTGCTTTTACTGCAGAGAATGCAGTGGCATCCAGTTGCAAGAAGGAGAACAGATTTAAAGTACAGGAGGAGAAAAGTGTCAGCTTTGAGTTACGTGCATGTGACGAGTGCACATCTGAGCTTGTATTGTCTGACTGAGGGAGATACCGCCAAGGACTCTAGCAGCCTTTATCCCTTCTGATCATGTTCATCCTCTCTTTATCTCTCTCACACACATTCTTTGGTGTCCCGACACGATCCCCATGTCCTCCCCCGCACTCCGGCCTGACAATCCTCCCCTCCCTCATCCTTCACCTCCTCTTTACCTCGGCCTTCCGTAATGCCTTCCTGCTGTTGTGCATCGTGGAGGGAGGAGTAACGGAGGAAGTCTTCATGAATGGATTTGTACAAGTGTGCAACATGAATCACATGGTACTGTACAACTCGCAGCATGGGTCTTAAAATGCAGAGAAATGTCAAGTGTCTGCGTCAGACATATGGTGGATTTGATTTATTATTTATTTTTTAATTAAGTTTAAGATCAGGAATTGCCTGCAAATGTAAGCATGAAGCACAGGATTTTCAATATCAGGGTTTTCATCAGGGAGAGGGTGATTCATCGATACAATATTTACATCCTACAAAAGCGTGACAATATCGCCAATGACAGAAAACCTTCTATTACCTTCCTCATTTCATTGCTCAGCCAACATCTGCTCAGCGGGGAAAACAGTGTTTAGAGCCGGCATATTTTCACATCTACCTCAGTGAATTTAGGGTTTAGTTCAACCAAACTAGAGTTGGTGATTTTTGGAACAGTGATAAGGCTAACCAAGACGATTTTGGTGAGGCTTTTTTTGGTTTCTGTCTTGTTTGAATGAAGTGTGTTTTACTATGCTCTACATCTACACACACACACACACACACACTTGCGCGAACATATTGGCAGTCACCGATTGTTGGGCCGTCGGTGGTCGGTTGTTTTAAATGTTTCCGCCCAACCGTATTATTATTATTATTATTATTATTATTATTATTATTATTATTATTATTATTATTATTATTATTTTTATTATTATTATTATTATTATTATTATTATTATTTTTATTATTGTTATTATTATTATTATTATTATTACTGTTATTATTATTATTATTATTATTATTATTATTATTATTATTATTATTGTTATTATCATTACTATTATTATTATTATTATTATTATTATTAGCAAGCTGCTTTTTGTTAAATAATTAATGAACTCCTCTAATTATTTATTTTTTTGCCAATAAATATGATTAATTTAACATTTATTAGCAGAATATGATTTGATAGGGCACACATTGCCAGAAGAACTAAATGGTCAGAAAAAGGCTGTGATATGTGTAAATAATAAAATTATTTTTCGACTATAGAAAGGTCTTTAAACATTTTGGGCGTTATCTATAGTAGTGATAATGGTGAAAAATGATGTGAAATTTGCATAGTTTTAAGTCAAAAACCTTCAGATTCCCCCCAACAACTGCACAGCATTATTAATGCAGCCACAAGTTTCTGGACTGACATGTTGTGAAGAAAAGTATTTGTTAGTATATCGTAAAAAGAAGGAAAATCTAGATGGGAAAGATTATGTTTCTCCCCTCCATTGGGACAAAGACATGGCTGTCAAGACAATGCTCTACATGACGCATTAATTATGGATGTCATGCTTTTAGCTTAACATAACACAGAAATCTCTGTGGTAGCTCATAAGCAGCAGAAGGAAACCCTTCACAAAAGATCTGGAAGTCTCTCATCCCTATGTTCTGCTTACATCTTTCTGAGGAAAGAATGCGTTCAGATTTGAGCCCATATTTATCAAGTTCCTCAGAGCAGCTTGCGAAGCAGCGGTGCCTCTCGGAAAATAAAGAACAGCTTCCATCTCGAGTGCAAAGGATGTGAACTTTCTCTGGTTGAACCAGCTCATTAAAAGTGGAAACCAACCTACTGTAACTGCCTTGATGTTAGCAAGTCAAATCCTCAATAACTTATAAATACAATGTTTTATAATCATTTAGTAAAACAGTGATGAACAATGACCTTCTGATTTGGTTTGACTTACAGTTTCCAATGAAAATGAAGGCTCAACAATACAAGGCAAATTTGTATTTGTAAAATATATCACTTGTATAAATGTTTTTGGATATATTTGAGCTGTCATTTTAACATATTGGGCACTACTTTTTCTTTCTGCTTCATATTCTTGAAAGTTCAAATCCTTAAGATTTTCCAGATTTTTCTTTTTCTTTATTTACATTTTTTCAACAATAGCCGTTCAATGTTTATTCTGTAACTACCTCTCAATACAGTAGTTTGTATTGTAAGTGGTGGACTCAAATTGTTCAAATTACCTTTGTATTTACACACACAGGATTAACAAAAAAAAGATCCAAGCATGTATTCTAGCTTTACTGTTTTTCATTTGATCACATTGATATCAGTCCCACTGTGATTATGAGAAGATAATTGGTAGGAGAATAATTAAAGATCCCAACCACACGGATAACAGCCTGTTCTCCCTGTTGAGGTTGGGCAGTAAGTACAGCACACCACACGTACAAGCCAGCACTGAGAAGCTCTGGGAGGCTTTTACTTTTTATGTGCAAACATATTAATTAGTGCCCCTAATATTGTCATTATGAACAAGGTTACATAGCATTGCAACCATATATTTCACTGCGAGTGCCGTAACTTCAAGTTTCTCAATCGAAGCAGATGAAATGTAGCTGGGAGGACTTTACCACCTACTGCTTTCATTCTTGTTTCTACCTATTCTTCCACCCTGGCCACTATTTTATATTGTAAAAGCAATGGCTCTGTGTGTCTGACTTAAAGTCATCAATCCATACACGTCTGTCATGTCTATTTTCCATCACACCAGCACCAAGTGAAAAGTCTATGGTTAGCATTTGCCTGACTATAAAATCAATAGACTGAAGTCTATCAAAGCACTCATTTAATACACTTAACCTTTGTGACTATGAGTCTGGCTTCTTTTATCTCTCTAACTGCAGACATTTTAAAATCTTCCCTCCGGACAGAATCGTTTTCAGCCATCTGGAAGAGGGTAAGAACAGAATACCAGAGTGAGGGATAGAGGAGGCGAGAGAAGAAGAAGAAGGGAGAGGAAAATGAAAAAGAAAATGACAGGAAAGGCTGGGCTACAATGGACACTGAGGGAGAGCTACAAAGTCAACAAGCTACTCTCCAGGGAAACAAGGCTCCTTCTCAATATTCAACTCTCACTTTTAAGCCAAAGCATGAAAGATGTGTTCATTTCCATTCCCATTACAAGCCTCAGATTTATTTCAATAACATGGGTGCGCTCTTTAGAGCCTGCAAATTGCGGCGCCAAACAGTGTCAGTGGCATTTCAAAGGCAGCCAGAGAGTGTTTGATGGTATTCTAATGTTGTCAGGTTTTGGGGGATTTCAGAAGAGAGCACAGTGAGCTGGTGGCTTTGAAGTCAGGCAACAATGACAGAATGCAACTTACCCTGCTCACCACCAGCACCACCACGCACCCACTCTTTTCTTCAGAGTGCTGGCTCAGGGTTGAAATAACTGAGCACAACATGGATTAGGGTCGCCAAAATCCCTCACTGATGACTCAAGAGGGGAAGGGGTGTGGGTGTGTGGGAGTTCAACTTTTTCCTCAAGTTTGACATTCAAGTTCTTTTCAGGACAAAGACCTCCCGTGGAGCCTGTGAATGGCAAATGTTCCAAAAGCTTGGCCACCAAGGCCCATTGTCAGTTGAGGCTTCATCATTACATCAGCTTTTTTGACAAGAAAAACACCACTTTAAAGTTCTCATTTGAGCTATTAATGAGGAAAAAGAAAATCCGCCAACTTTTGTAGGGATTGTATAACTAAGAATTTAATTCAGACAGCGTATTGAATAATTGAAATGTCCAGAATAAACACTCAACACTTTGTTTTACAAATGTTATCTTTTAAATATTACACAACACTGTCAACCAGTGATGTGTTAGTCATAAAACGTAACCGTTTACTCAAAAGAATAAATATATGTTTTGTTCATCATTATGTCAGCTAGCATCTAAAAGATCAAAGGGGATAAAGTGTTCTAGTAAGACGATCATAATGAAAACAAAAATCTGCACAAAAATCTGCACTCTAGATTATCTACTGACATTGGCTCTACTTTCTTGTGTCTGTCAGACACATACGTTGGACTCCCCCCCCCTCCCCCCTCCTCTGTCAGGCACCAAAGTTTTCCTTTGAGGTGTTTTGAAGACAATTTTCTATCTTGTAACTAAATGTCAAGTCTCCATGATGGTAGAGATGGGAATCAGAGGAGTAATCTCAAAGGTGGCAGCACGGGTGTGTTTGAGCTGATAGCTGCCGTGTCTTACCAGACAGAGTGTGCTCAGCCTCATAAAAAAGGCTCAGGAGAACATCATTCTCAAATAATCACTTGGCATTAGCGAAGGAGCATGCCTTTGAAAATGTATTTACACCATGAATTGCATTTTACCCCAGAGCTTCCTATCACAGAGCATTGTGTAAGACCCATTATTGGGATTCAGTGGCAACAAAGTTCTGGCTTTTTAGCAAAAAAGATAACGGTTTGAAGGATCTATCCAACTCGGGGGTCATGACAGCAGAATCTTTCATCTTGGCTTTAAAGGATGATTAAGCCCCCCCCCCCCCCCCCCCCACCTCCATCTTTACTGCACCTTTACTGCCACTCCAACCAATCCCTTCATGTTGGATGTGTGTGTGTGTGTGTGTGTGTGTGTGTGTGTGTGTGTGTGTGTGTGTGTGTGTGTGTGTGTGTGTGTGTTCTAGGGCCCTGATCATGATTTGATGTATGCCACTGCCCACTGTTATGGTGACTAAAGCCAATTAAAGTGCAGTTACAGTACTTTCACAGCATCACAGAGTGCTCAAGTGGACTGTTAAAGATCAGCCAAGCATGCTGGCTATCTAAATAAATATGTCTATCTAATATTTGGATCTACAACACATCTATGCTCCCTCTAATACTCTCCCCTTCCACAAAGTAGTGACATACATGTTTGGAGTAATAATTAGTTTGCTTCAGTTTCGGGTTTCAGTTGGGTGTTCCCACATATGCTGTTTTCTTAAAAGTGCCTTTGAAGCTCGATCTGTGATACATCTGTACACAAAAAGAACTCAACCACCAAAATTCAAAACACATTTGACGGGAACATGCAATCCCTCCCTTCTTGTTACATTTTTAAATCTATTGTTTTTATAATATGAGGACTAACACTAGACAACAACCAGATCTAAATTAACTGTTTTTTAGCTGTTATCCAATACGTCTATCCTGCTCAATAAATGTTGACCCCTCGACATAGTTCTAGTTTTCAATGTTGTCCCTCTCTGTGAATGAGTTTGACACCGCTGCTGTAAAGGGATCAGTGAACACAGAAGTTAAACAAGCCAATATTTTCCACTATGTTCAGTTGAATATAAAAATCCCAAAATAATTTATTGTAATAATATAATATAATATAATAATATTGGTGTCCCTAAATGTTCCCCTTGTAGCATTCATAATTGCGTTCAATTGCTTCACACCAATCTGCATCACCCGACATGACATATTTACATAGCTGGGATTATGCACGCAAGCACATGCACATGGGTATTGTTCGCACATGTTCGCGTTTGTGCTTCTTTTATACTTTCCTGGATTGGCGGTGTGACGTACGTGTCAAGCAGCAAGCAGTGTCACGTTCAGCAAACACAATGTAACAAAATTCAGTACAACATACAGTGTAAACAAAACCACTACATCCGTGACACATACGTGATAACAATTTGGATTTTCCAACAATAAGGTGAGCAACAATAACAAGAGGAATTGAGTTTCCTGCTCTGCTTGAAGATCACTTGTGGCGCTACTGTGCTGAGATATACGCCTAAAGTCTGATGTTGGATCCACCAATCAACTTATTAAATTGCCAGGTCCGCTCTGTTGATGTTTCCTGTAGCGGTGTACATTTCTTTTTAGCTAACCGAGCACAGCTAGCTAATTATAAAGCATCATGTGCCCCATTAGTGTTGTATAAAATGTCACAAATGTCACTGTGTATTGTTAGTGTTTTATTTTTTATTTTAAGCTACAATAAAAACTCTCAAAATAGTAAAGAAGTTACACTGGCTGACATTCTTGAAATTATTTACTTGAGGTTCAGAGATTGTGTTGAATCACCAGCTCAGAAATGTGCAAAAGCTGATTATGATAAGCTGGCACTTACAAAATAGATCAGTCACTAACAGCTTAGCAGCTGAGTTCAAGTCATTCTACAAACTGTGCACAGTTGAAGCTATCTGGTGCCACAGCAGTCTCATTTAAATCAAAATCACCATATTTCACCATTTACATGAAAAGGTTTTGTTTGGCGTTGTGCTAAATACAGCGACTGGTTCGGTAGTGATCTGATGGTTTGTCATACTGATCTGTGAGGCTCCTTGTTGTCAGTCAACAACCAGCAATGGTTTGTTCTGTACTGTTTTAGTCTGCTGTCTGTCTCTCTGTGGGGAAATTGGGCTTCCCGTTTGTCTCTTTATGCTACTGTAAAGCATTGAAAACAGATATGCGAGAGTGACCAGGAGAAAGAGAGAGTAATTATGGTGAAATAATAATAAAGGGTCAGCTCAGTGCGCTCTTGCTCAAGGCTCAGGGTGATCCTCTCCTTGTTATTGCCCTGAGGTACAACACGTACAGGCCAGGAATGCCAGGACACTGCCGCCAGGCTACACAAACACACACACACACACACACACACACACACACACACCTTACAACATTTCCACAAAATAATTAATCTAATACTAGTCTCATACTATTTTATTGTAGTGTTATTTAAAGCGGACACCAGAGGTTTTAGAGTGCATAATTGATATTTAATCAACACCACATAAACTGATTAGTGCTTCGAGTTTAAATCCACCCTGTTGTAATGTCAGCTTATTAAAAAGGCATTATCAGTAGTTATCAGCTTCATAGATGTGGGTCAGATAGGGCCTGCTAGACAAACTAGCAGGTTTTAGCATCTATTCAAAGAAGGAATACAAGAAGACGAAAGAGGCAAAAGTAAAGTGCCGTTAATGAAGAGCGAGAAACTCCATGGGGGTGGGGGGGGTGGCGATGGATGGGACACAAGACTTTCATCAAGTAGTAATAGCGTTCGTCTCCCGTGTGAAACCACACTGTGTTGTTGTCTTTGTGTTCACAACATTAAGTTTCACTTTTACAAACATAGTTATTTCAATCCAAACCTGAACCTAACCAAGTAGTTGTGGTGACATACAGTTGTGGTTTTGTTTTTGTTCAAAATGTTACATTTTATTCCGTTTTACAACTAGTTACAGCGTGTTGTTTTTTATAAACACTTTCACTTTTACAAGTGCAGTTTGGCCTGTCGGACGTATTAGAATACGCTTTAACTTATTAAATTACTGCAGTGTAATGTATCCACCTGATAGAGGGAGGACAACGGAACATTCTGGATTCATCCATCCATCCATCAATCAATCTATATCTTTTTTAGTTTTCGCCAAGTTTTATTTAATTAGGATATTTGCGATCATAATATTCAACCTCGACAAAACAAGACAAACAAGAAAGAATCTTGGGGCTTATTAGATTTTAACAAGGTTTTCTGAGCATCTTTTCTCTGCCATAATTACAATATGTATATCCCCCGACGGGCTGCAGCACTTCTCTTTATAATCACCCGTGTTCATCAGGATGCAAAATAAGTCACAGACAGACACCTCTCCTCTCCGTTTATCACAAACTCAAACAGAAGACAAAAAGCAACTAAATATCAGCCGCATAAAGGCAGAAAATGCACTTTTCACATTTCTTAGAGGAAAAGCAGTATGTTACCTTGATGTACAGTAAGTGTCTTTTCTGGTGCATGATTTGCATGATGAGTGGTGTAACATAATTCACGTACATCTAATAAATGAATTCATATATTCCATCAGTGAGCTCGGCAGCTCATCAGCGAAAAATATATTGTTCAAGGTTTTCCACTGTAAATAACATGCATACATAACTCTGACAGCAACAGTAAACATCCTGCTGTCTCCACGTACACTGGAAATGTTTAGGCCTAAAGGCTTGGTCTTTGAAGTTGCCTGTTTCAAGGTTATACCTGCTTAAATATGAATTAATTTAAATTCCTATTTCAAAAAACCATCATAGCACTTCTCACCCGGTTTTTACATTGAAATATAAATGAAAATGTATCAGCGTATCTATGCAATTGAGATCCCCTGAAGCTTTGCTTGACAAGGTTAACCACAGCCACAGATTTGAAGGAAGGGAGTGAGGTTTATTCAAGCACAGGAACAAACTTCAATCAGACTGTGTGTTTGTTTGTCAGTTGCCGAGCAAAGTGTTGATAGTAAGTAAGATAGATAACAAAGCGGTCGATCTGATGCAGAGCTTTGTAGTAACCGTGCATCATTACTAAAACAGATATTAAGAGATAATATTCAGTGCAACAAATCAGCAAATAAGACAAATAAAGATCTAGTCATTCATCGCAGCCAGTGTGATAAACCCAATGACCTCGAACTACACTGCCAGACTTCTAGTGACACTGTCAGTCATCTCAGCCAAAAAATATGGACTACTATTCCATTAATGTATCACAAACCCGCCAGACAACCAGTCACTGAGGCATGACACGGTGATGGATATGGATACATCAGTGGCTATGAAGAGATGACAAATGTCCCGAGGGGACGCAGGATAATGTTTTAAATTGGTTTGTTGTTTGTCACACTGTTTGAAAATCAGCCCTTAAATAACCGTTTTGAACTCCGAGCCAAAATAAATACATTTTTAGAGGTCAAAAATGTCATGTCCTGTGAAACGTATGATTACAATTGACTGACCATCTGGTGCCACAGAAGCTCCGAGGTATAGAAAGAGTCTCAGTGACCACTCGTTGACTACCGCAGCAGTGATGTGCACTCTGTTGACTGTACTGGAGCTATAAATATTTCATTTTGTTTCGGCTTTTTCCTCATGCTGACAACAGACAACCCCCTTAAAGACTATATAGAATAAATGTAAAAGTTTATAGTTTGAGGTTGATTTACATGTTAATTGATGCACGTCTATGGCCCGGTCCCAATGTCAACACTTACAGACCTTGACGCTCTTCCTAGAGAGTCCAGCAGGGCTCAGGGCTGTCCTGCTGTCAAAGTGCTCGAGGGCTGCCGCGAGGGCTTCTTGTGCTTTTCAGACACACTTTCCTCAAGTCTGCAGTGCTGCAGATTTTGCTTCAGGGATTTACTGACATTTCATTGCGTTTCTTTGTTCTATCTAGACATGATTATGATGATTTGTTAATACTAACAATATAATTAGGTTATTATTATTAAATTCAGAACGTGAGACACACACACTACATGTGAAGTATAAGTCTTTCACATCACTGATATGCCTCTGCCCCAGGTAACTACTAAGCTCTGTCACGTTTCTTGTACAGTATTTGGAGCCAGTGTGGCCTTCTGCACTCTAACGTCATCTCATCCCTACTTATCATATTTTCCACATGGGCAGAAGTTGGGCTGAGTTGGGACGTATATATTCACAGCATCAACATAGAGCATTATAGCAATGCATATAGTTCAGTAATTGTAATTTCCATTATGTGCTACTGCAGAAAAAAAAATCACATTTACACCTATCAGGTTAATTATTGTATGATTATTGATTAAAGAATATGGATGTATGTATGTATGTGTTTGTATGTTTAATATGATAACTTATCATCTTGTCTGTGTTGTCTGTTGGTGGTACAAATAATCTCTTACCAAGTGTATTATTAAGTTGTAATTTTAAGCACTTCCACAGCTTGTGTACTCTTCATTTTGGGTTTAAATGTCAGAATTATTTTGGCCAAAGCAGAGGAGGAGATATTTGCCAACCCATTTATCAGCCAAGCAGAAAAAAAGCTGAAAACTTTCTGCCAACTGCAGTAACACCAAAACCTGTCAGTCAAACAGCTCCGCGCCACGGACACACACATAGAAATACACAAACACACATAAGCGCAGACACACCCATATGGTCCAACACTCACAAATCCATAAGCAAACGTAATTTCACACACAAGCCAACATCCAGCAACGCACAGGCACCCAGCAAGGCATTCAAGCATTCAGGCAGATCGATAGGCTTTCAGGAAGCCAGTAACACCCAGGTTGAGCCCCTGAGGCTGCAGCCAAGTTACTCAGCAGTTTCTCTGGCCACTCAAGAGGAGCCATGCTGGGCTCTTGGCCAAGAACCAAAGACAGAAAGTAGCATATGGGTGGGAACTAAACTTTTGACATAAAGTAATTCTGTCACTTCTGTGACAGCAGCCATCATTATCTTCTCAGAGAGTTAGTTCACAGTTCACTGGAAATGTCTGGTCGAAGGTCTTGTTGAGGTCTAGCCTTTGTTGGTGCAGTCCAAAGTGCACTGTCACGGATTTGGGGGATCAAAAGATAAACCGTCTGCCTTAGAGCATCTGCACAACTTCAGTGTAGTTGAAGATTCTGTTGTTTGCTCCGTTTAATTGTTATTTCTGTTTTGCCCTCGTTAAATGTCATACCAATGCCTTCATTTAGACCTCTCATCGGACCCAATACTATTTCAGACTCTTTGATTTGATGAGCTGAAAGGAATGTCAGACAAATGAAAACATCAAAATGAAACCATCAGGGACAATCCTGAATCCCCATTCTGGAAAGCACAAATAAAGTCTTTCAGACAAATGTTTTATTTCATTGGATTTGTGATGCACCCAGAGGAGAGGTGACGGAGAGAGGTGGAGGTAGAAGGAAGAAAAGAGACTGGGTATGTCTCAGCTTTCGGAAAACTATTTTAATAGGCTTTTCTTGATGTGTTAATAAACGCCTGAATATGAAGCGTGAAGACAGCTGAGGAAAAACAAAAAGAGTCTGTAAATAGACTGATAAATTAACTATAAAAACAAATATTGTAGCACTTTCACGTCATTAATTGTAGGAACTTAACATATTTTTATCTAGGCATCAAAAATAGAAAATTGATATTATCTTTAATAAGTTGCTGAAAACAATGATAGTAATGGTTTGACATCTTAGTCTCATATAACAATATATTACAAAGAAGCAAACAAAATGGGTGATTTCTTTCAGTCTAAGCCACAACTTTTAAACCCTGCTATCTTCTGAATGTATTTATATACAATTACAAAACTGTTGCTGGTTGAACAACTACAGATATAAATACAGATAAGTGAGGATATTGACAATATATGTCACCCCGTGCACTGTTTGTGTTTACACACACAGGTGTACAAAAAGGAAGAGAATAAAATCTTAAAAGGACGTCAAATTGAGTGTGCTGTCTTCACCTTTTCAATGAGATTATTAAGCAGGTTATTAAGTAGGTTAGGTTTGACCCAAAGATGGAGCATGAACATATAAAATGAACAGCATTTAAAATTCAGAATGACATCTGTATTCTTTTGAAAAACTAGGGAATCGGCTGGGTGCACATTTCTGTGGTCTTATCATGAAGGAACAGGTATTTTAAAATAACACAAAACGGTTTCGTATGTCTTGTCTTGTCACTAAAAAAGATTTTTCCAGCTCATAATTGGAGTAATACTTTTTGAAGTGCATGGAAATAAAATATACAAGGAAGGCATGGAGGGGCTATAAAATAATGAGGTGCAGATACTCTCGTGGATGGTTTGTTTGTGACAATGAAAGAAAGATAACTGTGGCTCGTTTGATGTCT
The DNA here is from genome assembly GCF_900634415.1 of Cottoperca gobio. NCBI lineage: Eukaryota > Metazoa > Chordata > Actinopteri > Perciformes > Bovichtidae > Cottoperca > Cottoperca gobio. Next base: position 7,561,446 of record NC_041360.1, on the reverse strand, counting down.
GTCATCTGCAGCTGCTACCGACAAAAGCCATGTATAAAGACAATAAACATATCTCCAAATGGAGGAAACAACCGCATGCAACCACATACAGACACCTGGAACGCACACATTCACTACCTACAACAGAGCCTGTAAATACAGAGCTAGAACACACGTATTGCCAGTGATACCCTTATTATCTAATGAAATATAATCTGCTTATAATGCTAGAAAAGCACACAGAATAATCACTTTTAGTGACTCTCCAATGAGCATAAGCAAACATTATTCTAAAAGGTTCAATTAATTTATACTGAATTTTCCTATTGTATTGTTTTAATGTCATTTTGGTGGCGTTCAATAGCTGTGCAGTTAAGATGAATACAAAATAACTGAACCTTCTCATATAGCATATAATTGATCTTTGTTGCACATCATTACAATGTTGTATCATTACAATCACTATCAAATTAAGGCTACAGAATGCTGTTTGTTGATTTCTGCTCAGCATTCAACAAAATCTCTTCCACGAAACTGATATGGAAACAAAGCACCCTGCGCTTTAGTACCAAACTCTACAACTGAATATTCGACTTGGTCACACCTCCTCAACTCTAGTGTTGAACACCGGACTCCCAAAGGGCTGTGTGCTCAGTCCTACTTGTTCACGCCATTCACACATGACATGAAGAGCACTCTGTTGTGAAGTTTGCCGTCAATAACGGCTGTATTTCTTAAGGAAACTTAAGAAGGCAAAATTCCCCTTTCAAGTTCTTGTTAACTTTACGGAGGAGCAATAGAAAGCATCCTGACTGGAAACTTTACAAACTGGCATGGGATGTGCAGGGTCCAGGACAGGAGGACTCTGCAGCGAGTGATAACAATCTGTCCAGAACATCATTGGTACCACTCTACCGAGAAACAGTGATATCGGGGAGAAGATGTGCCTGCGAAGAATCCAAAGAATAGTTGAAGACAATACCATACAAGAGATACAGTAGTATCCGCTGCTGTACCACCAGACTACAGAGCATCTTTTTAGCTTCTTTCCTCAGACTGTGAGACTCCTAAACTCATCCTCCACAGTTTTCTTTGTATGCATAATGGTACAACAACTCCATTCTGTTGCACATCACTGTGTCGTAAAATTACAATAAATGACTGTTTTAAACAGTCCTTACAATTCTACCACAAATAAGTTGCACTGCCTGAGAAACACTGGGTATAAAACATGAAAGCTAATATTTGATTGATAACCCTTACCCTGAGCAAGTTCTCTCCATCTATCCATTATCAAAAGAAGAAATAAAACTAATGAAATCTTACTTATGATTATAGAAATGGAACCATGTCTGATCGGTTTCTCAAACTGTCACACCAGAAAAGTGCTATTGACGTAGTATCCAGTTGTTCTAAACTGAGTTATAAGAACTCAGTGAAGCTGTCTGGCCAAATTGATCTCCTAAAGGCTGTAAAAAACTATCCTAGCACAACACCAGAGCAAAATTAAAAGTTTCCAGGGGCAGTACAAAGGTTATTTCCCTCCAAGAGTGACGATGCAGACCTGTAATGCAACGTGATCTCTTTTCTACTCATAATGTATGTATTTTGCGTATTATCTTATCATGTGTGGTTAGCGTTTTAACCAAGCGGCAAACCCTGGGGCTGAGCAGTAAAGCCTATGCAGAAGTGTCTAAAACTGCTGACTCCAAAAAGAGAGCAATCTCTATAGACCCCCATCTTAAAGTGGCCAACTTTACAGCAGAAATAAACATGTTTACAGCCTGGTAAAAAACGTTTTTTATCTCCATAGTTAATTTCCTTATTCATGACTGTACGGGGGGTGAATTTTTATATAACACATACATTTTAATTATATCAAGGCTTAAAGTTGCACATTATTATTGGCGTGGCCACTTTGAGTGAGAGGTTGGTGCCGTCTCACGTTGCTAAACGCTTGGTGTCTGCTCTGCTGCGTCATCCAGGCCGGATTCTAATTATTATTCTTAGTATTTATAATTTATATTACATATTGATTATATTAATTTAGTATTTCAATTCATATAATATTTTTCTTGTTATTAGGCTGTCTGTTATTATAAAAAACTCAAATTCTCTGAGATTGAAGTTACATAATAAAATTCCAAAATAATAATAGATATTATATTATTAAACAAATGTTTTGTTGTTTTTACCTTCAATTGCCCTGATACACCATGTACGCAGGGAGCAAACAAAGACATTTTATTAAGGAGTATTAAACAAATGCAACGGTAAGAAGTTTGAGATTCAAACTTTAATCGGTGTCATAGACTGCAGCCAATCAGGGTCACACATTCAAACTGTAATGGTGTTAAACACAGCAGCCTCAGAAATGTGAAACAATTTGCACTCTTAAGTGATCCAACAATAAACGAGCACAAAGAAACAAGTCTGCTGGTCCATGTCCCGACCAGAGTGGTATGTTTTATTATTAATTCAGATTAGTTTTATTCATGGTGTATCTTTGGAATAACATTAATGCTTTCGAGCAGTGGTGGCTGAGGGGGACGGTGCTTGTTTGTTGTTTTTCAAGCAGCACTTTATCGCTCAGCAAAATAAAAATAGAAGTCTAAAAACAAACAATGTTAACTTTATCCAAACGCACTCGTCCTTTCAGCTCGTGCAGTTTGGCATGTTTCGTGCTGTAATGCAGCTCGAGAGCCTTTTTCATGACCGCAAGCGCGTCCGTACAAACTACACACTGGCCTTTTACTTCCACAAAGAAATAATCGTTCGTCCATTTCTCCTGGAACATTCCGCATCCACCTTCCTCTTAGTTACACTCCATGCTGCGTTCGCTGATGTCAATGACCGTCTCGTTTAATATTGAAGTTTTTGACATGGCGTGACCACATGATGACACGTTCCGCTCGTGTTGTGTTCAAGGACCCTGATCTTGGCCAGGAAAAACAATCAGTTGCCGGTTATATTCTATATCTGACTAGATTTGGATACATTTTTTTGGAGTAGATTTCTTTGCGTGCGTTTATGAATTACCTCGCGGGACGTACACACAGATGCCCCCCAAAGACACGTGAACGCCCCCCTTTCTAAAATATTGCTTCCAGCGCCCCCCAACATCCTCTGCCGCCTCCGTTGAGAACCCCTGCACTAAAGGGTGCCTTGTGGGTCATATCAATTAGCTGACTGCCATTGCCCAAGCGATGGTATTTGCCGCCCTGGGAGTGAGACCATCCACATCCAAGATAATGCTGTACTGAAAACAATTTAGAACATTTAGTATGGTCCAAACAATATCAAAACTTCCGTCTGGAAGACTAGAAGAAACAGTTAAACACTAAAATGCTGTTATAGAGCTTTTATGAGGAGTAAATGCAACAGTTCATAAAACCTCCATTTAATTACTGTTATAGAAAAATATTCTACCTTGGAAATGTCCCCAATGACAAAAGAGAATTACCACTTTATTTTTGCAGTGGCTTGCCATCCCATCTGGCTTACAGTTGTGTAGAAAAGGACTCGTCCTCACGCAGGACAGTTAACTCTAAACAGGCATCAAAGGAATGCCAGGCGTGTTTGGTATCTAAGAAACAGTCAGGACTAGTGACTCTTGTGGCTTTCTCTCATTCGCCCCCAAACCCCACTGACTTGTTGGTGAATTATTTGAAAAGGGAAGAATAAAGATTCTCAAATCCTGCAAACAATTGTGGAATTGATTCCAGTCAGACTACAGTCGCGCACAGCTGCATGGCAGTAGGCAAAGGATGGACAAAGCAACTACTGAACGTTGAATTGAAAGGGAACCCGAGACCAGTTCAACCAGAGACAGAACATAAACAAATTCACCATCTTATGCAAATAGTTATAACTCTCAAAGAATCAGAGCGGAAATGAAGATACTGCTGGGATAACTACTTTTAAGAAATATGTACATGAGCATTTTATATATAAGTTAGATCACAATTGTCCAAAGCTTGAGGAGGCTGGGTTCATCAACATATAAGCAGAGTAATAGTGAGAAGAGTAATGTAGTAAAAGCCATGGTGCGCACCTGTATGAATATGATTGGATGTTTCTAGTCAGTCGGTAGCCAAGCAGCTGATGAATGTGCCACTGATGATGAAGCACGAACGAAGCAGCTTATAAAAAACTGCGAAGATGTTACTGAGTGGGTTCCCAGCTGATGTAAACTGCTCTGATTGACTGCGGTCTATGATCATTTCAGGCCATCAATTTCTTTCACAATCAAGATGTGCCAACGTCTGGTCAGAATAATGTAATATTAATCTTGACAGTTCCTATCTGCTTGCCAAAACCTGCTCCCTAAAGTCCTTCAAAGCTGCAATTAAAAACATCATGTTACTAATTGATGAACACCCTCTTAGTGAACAGCCTGCATTGAATTAAACATGTGGAGTTTATTTTCCATTCCAGGAGTGCTGTGAATGATGTTTGTTAGACCGACTAGCAGATACCATTTGCATCAGAAATGTAAATTTATTTCCTGTTAAGTAGGTTAAGCAGAGACGAAACACGAGTATAAGAAGGAAGCAAGAGTGATCTTCTTCACAGTTGTAAGACGGGAAGAGAAAGCGGGAGAGACAGAGGACAGAAAGAGAAAGAAAGAGAAAGAAAGAAAGAGATAGAAAGAGAAAGAAAGAGAAAGAGAGATAAAGAGAGATAGTCTATCAAACGATTGCCAATTGCACAATGATTGCAGATGGGGTCTTGGCACTACGGTCCCTGTGCCCCTGATGCCCTGTGATTGCAGGCTCTACAGGGAACCTCTCAGTGCTGCTGGTGCGTGTGTGTGTGTGTGTGTGTGTGTGTGTGTGTGTGTGTGTGTGTGTGCCAGTGGATCAAGATGCCAATTCACAGCAAGCAGCAGATGTGCTGACAAAAAGGTGAGTTATCCATATGAATGTCATACAAGATGAAAGTTAATACGGTAACTATAATCCTTTAAAGTACCATCAATTAAGTCACCTAATGTAGTCAGATTGATGGCAAAAAACTGAAACAATGGGGGTTGGGGTTTCTTCCTGTTGAGAAATTGGCTATTAAAAAGCGGTTATTATCAATATTTCTGTATTATCAATGGTCAAATGATTGTGTTTGTGAAAGGTTTGGCTTGAATCATCAGTAATAATTACCCAACTCCATGAGCCTTTAGCGCCACGGAGCATATTTCGTTCTTTTGGTTTTTCCGGCCCACAACTCAACTGTTTTGATTCACTCTCACAACATCGTTTTTGGTTTGCAGCAGGCAGATGTTTTGAGTGAAAACGCACTATAAAGCTCTATAAAACAGACTGTGAGCTTTGTACAAATACTACGGTTAGTCAAGGTGGAACCAGTAAATCAGATCAGGGGTCTTCAACATTTTTCAGGCCAAGGACCCCCAAACTGGTGTAGCGTGGAGCAGAGACCCCCTACTGTATATATTGTATAGAAGAGGCTTGAAGACGTCTGTGCGACAAGGGGGGCGTGCGTGGCGCAAATTTATTTTTGTTCACCCCTCTCTTTTCCTCCACTCTGTCTCTGACTGTAGGTGTGTGTCACCGCCCTTCGCGAAGTACAGTGGAGGAGGGAATGTGAATGCGCAAGGCAAAAAATATATATAATAAATATATATTAAATATTGAATTGCTTTATCTACAAACAATTTCACGACCCTGCTAAATATAAAACCATGCAGTAGTTCCCACCTCATAACACTTGTTTTAACCACATAAACCACTTCAAAGTTACATTGTTTATACAAATGTTTCATGAAATACATATTGTATGAAATGAAAGACATTGTTAATCACCCCATATACAGTATATTTATATATATGTTATTCAAAATATAATTAATTCAGCTACATCATTTCACTATAAATTATTTTAATATAAAAGAGCCATAGAGCAGCCGAGATATGAGGTAACTGTTCCTTATTGTATTTAAGAATCCTCATGGCATTTTCTTTTGTCACTGATGATTTTCCATAAAAGGATTTGCTGCCACTTCCGCTTTACGCTCCACTCGCTCTTCTCTCCTCTACCATTTACTCTCCTTTTTCTGGGACATCATTCCCTCCCTCCTGCACCCCAGCCCTCCTAACTACCGTCTACCAGCAGCTTCCATTCACAAGTTGACCCATATAAGATTGAATGTATCTGTGAGCCAGGTGCACCAGGGACAAACATGGATTTTGTCTACTGTATACCTTGGTTCACTCCATACACGCAGTATCACCAGTCACAAACAAATACTATGCCCATGGTACATATTGTACATACAGAGCTTAGACTCCCAAATATATCTTATGTAGAAACACACGCCCGCAAACTCACATACCAGTTTGCACACACACACACACACACACACACAACACACTTGCATACCCATACCAGTAATGGCCTTTCCTGTAATTACAGTCATTTGTCAAAAGCACACCTTGATTTATGGTCAAATTAAAAATACACCGGAAAAGAAGCTGCAGGTTTCGGTGACTCCGGCTACAGAAGGTAATAAATGCTGCTCCATTACAGGCGTGAGAGTGGCATGATCAGGATATGCACCCTGCCATGCAGAGAGAAGCGAGGGAGAACATCAATCCATGCATCCCGCTGTCTCTGGATGACTGTGGAAGCGTAGTAGCTGGATGCTTGCGGTGGCACTGAATGTGGGTGGTGGTTGGTTGAGGTTAGTGTAGGGCAGGTTACATTGCCACAATTAATAAGTAGGGCAACAATGTGTGGGACATAGCTTTCCTTAACTCACAGTAAAGGTAGACTGTCCAAAGCCATACTTTAGTTTATGCAAATACCACTAGAAAAAAAACACATTTGGCTAGTATGCCCCAAACACAATGGCATTTTATTGAGCAACATCAATAAACAGACTGATAAAATATGCTCTTTCTATGCTAATTGATAAATATAATGTCTGTATTCTTGCTAGACCTCTTTTACTGGGGGGCATCTGATAGCTACATGTAACAGAGGGGAAATAATTAGGTACTCAATGACATTGCAAAAGGGTTTAGGGGATGCACTGGTTGAAAACAGATTGCAGTCAGTAATGAATTTAGTGGGCTGACTAGAGAATAAAAGCAGGTATCTGCATGAGCAACATATACATGTGATTGAAGTGCAGCAGAGGAAGTAAGCAACCTTTCAAACAGATCACAAAACTCCCCTTTCATATGCTGCATGATGAAGTATTTGATGAAAGATAAATATTTCCTGAGTGTGTGTGTGTGTGTGTGTGTGTGTGTGTGTGTGTGTGTGTGTGTGTGTGTGTGTGTGTGTGTGTGTGTGTGTGTATGTGTGTGTGTGTGTGTGTGTGTGTGTTTGCTGTGTTTGCTGTGTATCAAATTCCCTGGACAACATTATTGTGTGCTCCGAGCAGGAAGGACAGCAAACTTTATCACCTAAACTTAGAAAGCACAGCCGGGAAGCAAAAGAAAAAAAAAGAAAAGAAGAGAGAGCTGTTCCATTTGTCCAATTTATCTAAAACTACTAGGTTATATCTGAATTCAAGTACTTTTAAATTGCCTCGATGATAAAGTCGGAGGCAACAAAAAGCGAGAGACAAGAAGCGTGCCAAAAAGAAGGTCTTTGGGGCTCAAAGCAGTTAATATGCCTTGGGCTTCGTGCCAGCCAGGAGAGCTCCACGTCCACAGACTGCAGCCGAATATAAAGTGGAAGTCTTCCTGCTAGCAATGCCAAGCCTGGAGAAGACCACCCCCTTCACGTATATTTCCTTAAGACACATCTTAAGGAATGCTTAATTAAGGGATGTGAGTGATGCTATAGAGAATGCTAAAGGCAGCCGTGATTTTAGTAATCATGTTTGCTGGTGGGATTGTAGAAGAAGCCTCACAGAGCCATGGTCTTGCTCTGCAGGATACAGATAAGGTGGCTCTTCTCATTTCTTCTCCACATTTTATTGGCTGTCAGTGTGGTATGCCCTATAGCTTCCCCAGTACACCATAAACCGTAGTTCCACCTAAGGTTTGCATTAATTAACAGGACATAATGTCTTCTTATGATGGCCTCTTGAAAGAGGCATACTGCTGGCTATAAATGGTGATGAATAAGTCCAGTTTCTGCACAGTAACAGCATTACTGATATTATGAATATGAATTATCATTATTTCTGATAGCCTGCCAGGTCGCTGACAGCGAACTGCATCAACTTTACTGCCACCTTTGAGAAGGCAGCAGCAAGGCAAGAAACAAACAGCTTGCAAAACTAAGGTGAGCTATAACACCATCTCAAAATCAATACATCTCGTTGCTGTATTTCTCTGCATCATGGCACAACCCACTGAGAGAAAGAAGTATTCAAGTAACTTTTTAGAACTGAGAAACGAATTTATCCTTCGGTAAATGTCATTCACCGCCTGGCCTTCATAATGCGTCTCAACCCTGTGGAGACGTCGTTTGGTATTTGGAACACCCTAAAGAAATACAGCATTTCTTTTTATGAAATGTGTGAAGGTGAAGCCCGCCGTTGGAATTTCTCCCATTCCAGAAAATGTATTTCCTGTGCATCTACAGAATGCAGTTGTAGTGAAACAGAAAAAGCCTTGTGTTGAATCGTCAGCATTTAATTTTATTGAATAAAAGCACTGTTATTTCATAAATTAGAGTCTATTTTTTATTTAATTCCTTATTCAGCAGGATTGGCAGTCCTCATCATTGGGTCAAACTTCTTTTACACCTGAATAAACTAAACTCCTTGGTGGAAAAGCAATTCCCAGGCTTTTTTATCAGGCAGTTTATATTTTGCAAATGCATTTCTGCTTTGTTCAAAATGTTTTTTTAAGTGAGCTGTAGTCAAATGTTAAATGTGTAACACTTCAATCTTGCAGTGTAGATGTCCAGAAGTTAGTGTTTTTTGTGTAAACCTTAAAATCACATCCATATATTTAGATGAAAGTGATGAAGTTCATATGAAAAACATTGAACGTTTCAGTAGCAAAATGAGAAAAGGGATGAATTGTTAACCTCAAGTTTGCATTGGATCCTTTTCACTGAATGAAAGATGACAGCATTGACAGTTCAATCTTACAACCTAGCCGGGTTAGAGATGGAGCGAACCGTGTCCCATGAAGTCCATGTATTATAAACGTGCTGCCTGTGCACATGAACACATGTCTGTACATTGGTTTATACATTCTTACTGTTTGAAACTATGAGTCGTCTGAGGTCGTGAGTTGAGAAGCAGAAAGACGCCATTTTCCATTTGCAGAGAAAAGCACATTTCTATTTTCGCATGCATGAATTTTTCATATAAGCAGTGACCAGCTGAGCAAGGGGAGAGGTGGCGTCAACGGAGGACAAACGAAAGACAAGTAGCAAAACCAAGAGAAAGGAAATGTACAAGATAGAGTGACCAACATAGCAGGAGGAGCACCGCGAGTGGGGAAACCAGAGAAAGAGTGAATGTTTGCACACCGTATGCGTTAGTTTCTCAGATATGGCCATTAGACGAGATGGATGTCCATGAACCCGGGTCTGCGCCAACAGGTATCTCGCTAACAGACCGCCCCTCTGCTGGTAATTACACAGGGAGGTTCACAGCAGGTGGCACAGGGCTGAGCAGAATTTACATTAATCTGCATGTGTCACTGGGCCTGCCTACAGCCTGTGGCTCTCAGTATGAATCACGCTCAAACTCACACAATTTGTTCAAATTTTACAAAACGGACAGTAAAATAGCATCAACGCTCTTTCTGAAATCCATATTGGTGAACGCAAACAATTATTTGGCATAATAACTGCCGTTGCCTTTCACTTTTCTTTGAAATAACACACAAGTAATGCACAAAAAAACCCTCACACACACTCATACTGTTATTTCACTTTAATGCACTTGCAATTGATTGATCCATCCAAGTATTAAAGAAAATACATAATCATAGAGAGCAATCGCACATCTTTCAAGTGGAATGCTGAAATCATGTGCCTTATTTGTCTCCTTTGTAGTTTGCTTTATCATGCTGTTGGCCTTATTGTTTTCCGACATGCGGTTCAGCTTCGGTACCTGCTGAGGCATTGTGTTCGTGCAAGTGCTTTGAATTTTTAAGACACTTAAAATGATCAAAAACCATATTGTGTTTCTGTTGTGCAGCTAAGCTATAAATCAACAACACAACACGGTAAATATGCAAGCTTTCATCTATGTGCGTGTCTTGAAAATCCATGCTAAGCAAGCACATACATTTATGTTTGTACTGCATGTGTGTGAGCGCTGGCATGCCTATGCTTCTGTCCATAACTTGTGAGCAGTGGGACCCCCCATGGTGAGAGGTGTTTCTGCTGACAGGAGCATATTCAAGGTAATAGAACCACTCTGTTGTCCCGGAGCAGAGCGCTAAAGCAGAACTGAGTTCTGTCTCCCACTACACGCACCACTGAACCTCCAGATGACAAAATGCCTCACTGGTTGACCGAATCAAACACAATGAAGCCAAAAAAAGTAGAAAGAGGAGATTGAAGAAAAAACAAAAGCTCAGAATTGTCATGTTTTGCTGTCTAGGTGGGAAATTATGTATTTTCAGTTAGAAACGCCGTGTGTCAGTGTAGTGAGACTTAAAATAATGTTTGTACTTTATAAGAACACCTCTGCAGGCACTGCACGACACTCCAGCCACAAAAGAAGTAAACGTGTTACTCCTGTGTATATAGATACAGCGCATTATGAGCATGTTACTGATGCGGGCAAGAATATTCTAACCAATGTGGAGATGATGAAATAAAGAAGTGGCAGAGAATAGAAACAAGCTCCACAATATATGACAGACTGTTTTGACAAGCTATACATTATTCCCTTTATAATTTACATATTACCATCATATGTCATCATATTGTACACATAAAACAACAACAAAGCAAATTAAATATTGAGCAAATTAATTAGTGAAACTTCTCTTCGCTTTGTGGTAAAACTAACGTAATGCTGGCTGCACCATGACGATCTCTGTGGAGAGACGTGCCGGCAGCCATAACTCACAACCCCTGAGGAGCAGACTGCTAGCCAGCACACATTATTGCTGATCACTGTGTAGACAGAGTGGAGCTGTGCAGAGAGGCATTGCCGGAGGGTCCCAGAGGAACAGACTGGACCAATAAATTGGAGCAGCGATATGGAGTTGAGACTGGACTGGAGTTTTGCAATGCAAGAGTCTGCGGGGAATATGGCCGGCCGCTGCAGTTACAAAAGGGGGACGAGGCTGCCTCCCCACGGGTCTCAGAGATAGAACTGAGTCTGCACAACAGAGACCACTCCGCAGTGAACCCTCGCGACCTTCTTCTCAACGCTGTCTGAAAGCTTTAATGTTTTGACTTTAAACCTGCTGAGAACAAACACACATTTCTGCATTAAAAAAGAAAGTACAACTCTGAGGCTGTAGCGGACTGAGTGACTTCTCCGGAAGGCGACTCTGAGCATGGTAGTTTGTGCACCGGGACTGAAACGCTCCAGCAAGAAATAGTCACAAGGCAGACACACATGCATTTGAGCACACATTACACGCACGCTTAACTGAGCAGCCCAAAGCTGTCTCCAAGGAAGGAACAAAAGAAAATACTTTTGTCAATATCATCCAATCAAGGAGAATAATTAATTTGCACAAATTATGTTGTTGTCTTTGTGGGGCAAAGACACAACCAGTTATATTTTCTGTTTGTAACAAAAATTCACATGAATTCTAATGAATGTGAATAACATAACGACCTACACACACACACGCACGCACACACGCACACGCACAGACATGCACGCGCACGCACACGCACACGCACACGCACACGCACACGCACACACACACACACACACACACACACACACACACACACCACCTTGACCTGGAGGGAGTTTGGCTTTTCCCCGCTCAGCTCCACTGGATATGCTGAAATTTAAATCCTCAGGAGCCAGGCAGGCAGACTGAGGGTTTATACGACAACACATGTAGATTTGTGTTGCTGAATGCCAGAATGTAAGATAGAGAGTGGGAGCAACAGAGCAAACTGAGAAATAAAGTAACATTTATAAATGTTATTTTCTGTCTGCTCTCACTGACCTTGTATGAGTGCCTGGCCTTTCTGGAAAGCTCCACTGAACGCCACCTGGTAGTGTTTGACCTGGAAGCCAGGTACACAGCCCTCATGGCCTCCATCCTCTTGACCACCCACACGGGCAACCTGCAACACACAGAACAAAACACAGGTCACATTAATACACATGAACACACAGTTGACAGGCACAGGCAGGGAGATAGAATAACTAAACAAATATGTTTTCCTTCTCAAGACCTAATCCTCATTAATCCTAAATAAACAACATGAGGTGACAAGGGCAAACATACTGCAATGTGTGCAATAATTATATTTATTGTAGTGCAATAATTTCAATACATACTAGGTCAATAATTACATTTATTCATACTAGTGCACTATGTACATTCAATCTTGTGCAATAAATAATATTATTTTAGTGCAAAATGACATTGTATTTATTTATTGTACTCGTTATTTTAGAACTATATGCTATCAACTGTGGGTGCTGAAGTTGTTTTGTTTTTTAATTGAACTAATTTTGTGGTATTCTGTACAGTGACAATAAAAGCTCTTAATCAAAAGCATTTATATAACTTTTTTGAAATCAGAGATATCATGTTTAATTCATCACATGCATATGTGTTCTATGTAAATACTTACATGTGATTAAAAATAAATTACAAAGAGATACTTGTTTCAGAGCCAAAAGCAACTCTGACCCATTATTATTATTATTATCTAGACCCATGATTTTGTTTGATTATGGGCGGATCAGGTTTACACTGACGTTACATAAAAGACAACAATGACTTAATTCAGGTTAGATAAAATAAATATAAAATGCGTTCAATAGCTCCTCTTTGTGTTCCTTAACACTGTGAAAGGACGGTCAAGATGTCTTTTAAAACTTTACAATTCAAATTAAAACAGACTAAAAGCTGTCTTTCTACTTTTCAATGAACCATTTTCTCTACAAATTACATTTATTCAATTAACAAAAATTATGCATGGTAAAAAAGCACTTTAACCCCACTTTTGAAAGGGTGGGAGTTCCCATGGAAACAGACTGTCAAGTGTTGTTGCTTTCTTTGATAAAGACTAAACTCTTGGTGGGTGCAGATACACAGCAAAGCAAAAATACCAACTCAGATTGTATGCAAATATGTGATGCATTAATTCAAGGATATGTGTCCCATGCTGTTTCTTTCAGAATCCTTTTGTTAAAAATGACATGACCATGACCCGTTTACAAATGCAGCTGCGTTTTTGACTAGGTTCATAAGATAGCAAGGATGACAGCATGCTCCGTGGTCAATTGTCAAAACGATTTACAATACATCACATTTTCTTCAGATGTAGATCTAACATAGTCTGTCGGATCAAGTTCAGGTCAAAAATATTTTGTAAGCTGTCGGTTATAATTCCAGGCTAAAACGTCAGCCCTGTACTCCAAGAGGGAAGGGAGAGAGAGATGCTGGTTTCTGATTACAGGTATTGATTAACAGTTCTCTGAAAGAGCTGCGAAAAATCTGAAAAGTTACAATTACTTGTTAAAACATGAAGCCACAAGAGCATATTGGCGCAACCAACCATAGTTGAAGCAACATGGTACTATTAAACTGGCCAAGGTATTAGCATTACCGCTAACAACCATAAAGCCACAGAGCTTATGCCCAGCATCAAAATAAAGGTCCAGTCTAATTTCCGGGCACTTATAATGTGTGTGTTCTGTGCCCGGGGCTAATTAGCTTGCTTCATTTTACATAACATATCTATTGTAGGCAAGCCTGCTCTGCTACAAACACCTCACTTCGGGCTGCATGCATAAGTAGGCGTTCAGACGAAAAACACCCCTGGGTTAAAAAACAATGCAGGGGCTGCGTTAGTGGATTAATGTGTTTGTAGATGAATCAGACACCAACATACTGCACAGTGGTTTATTATAATACGAGCATTCTAATCAAGTATTATGAGTCACAGTTATAACTCAGGAGGTTTTCACAGTGAGAATCATTCTATCTTTCATTGAGACGATCACCAGGTAAACATTGTTTATATCAAAATTAATCAGGAATTTGCGCTTGCATGCATTTTATTGGCCAACACGGAGGTTGCCCTCTCATTGAAAGACTAAACCTCTTGCTTGGTAACACAGCACTCCATAAGCGTAACTCCATAGTGAAGCACTGAAACACATTTGTGTCCAACACAATTTGTGGTTATTTTTAGCCAGTAACCCTTGTGTCTCACCAGAGCATCTTTTTTGCATGAAGCAAAGAGGACATGGCCTTATTCTGAATGAGAAATGGCGCCGCGTCAATCCTGTTTATTGTGATGTGAGCGCCTTAACACAAGCCTCATGACTGCCAGCATTGGCTGGAGTAATGATATAGAGGCTTCTGAGGAGAGAACAAACAAGGGTCAAGACGTAGGTTACATCATATTTTCTGCGTATTGGCAATAGCTACTGTTAGAGCATTATACTATCCACAGAACCACTTTACAGTCACAGTTGCAAAAATTGACAGACATGCTGGAGATAATTGATGATTTTAGTACACCTGACAAAACCAAATGTTTTTCTGAAAACACCCCTGTCCATAATCCCTAGGTCCATTTGGCATTGTGTGCTGGGAAATGATTAGTGAAACAGTGTAAGGAAGCAGAGAGTAAGGAGGTGAACGAACCCACAGATCATTAACACATCTATCAACATTGTGAACAAGTGTCCATATTGGACTGGGGGGATAGGGGGCATTTACTGCCTTACAGTCAAATGTATGACATCAAATTGCCCTCTCACTCCTGTCCAGTTATTCTCCAGTGATTGCGCAAAATCACATGTACATCAGAAGTACTGAAACATCAAGATGTGAACATTCTGTTTCTCTAAATAAATATTGTGGTTTCATAAAAAATTCAAGCAACATTTTCTGGATTATCCTAACACAGTGGTTTCTGTAATTAGATACACTGTACAGTATGGCATACGTGATACGTATCTGCCAACCTGAGCCATCTGTCATCTGTGTCAACCAGTGACATCCCACCTGCTCATCCTCGTATCTCTGGACCCCTCCTCTAGCAAACTCCCCAAGGTATATGAAGAGTGCATTGATGAGGCACATACTAATTGGATGCTGTCCACCACATATATATATATATATATATATATATATATATATATATATATATATATATATATAATATATAACACACTTACATATTCGCCTAATGAAGAATAAGATGGAGTTGTTCACAATGTTGATAGATCATTTCATTGAGACAAGAGGAAATACCATCTCAAGGAATCTAACTGAGATCGATATATATGACTCTTCAATTACCCACAGTGCCAAGTGCGCAAGAATCACTCAAAAGCATATTCTTTGTCAATGGGCTGTTTAAGTGCAAGACAAAAGGACACTTTTGCTAAGGCCTTTCCATTTCACTTGTCTATTATTAGATGGTAATTGTCATTATGTCAATATCACCAAAGTATATATTTAAAAACAAGTTAACAACTATATAACAATGACGTATGGCTATTCCCCTTCATGAAACCTTTAAGTTTCATCAGAGTTAATGGGAATAAAATCAAAATTACAGACCATGTGAAATATATATATATACAGTTATAGGACACATCATGTAAGTTACAAGACTTTCACACAGCAGCGTCTGGCCTGTCTGTGGAGATCTGTCTGCGTGATGAACAAGCTTTGGCAGACGTTCAGCCACAGAGGTCATTACATGTAATGTCCCTGCAAGGTAATCACTGCACCCAGGGGACTTTGTGCTTTTCTTGTGGGTGTCAAACTGGTAATTAAATTCAGTCACAAGGCTTCCTGACATGGTGGGATGCAATGTTAGTTGGTCCATAAACTCGATCAACTTGATCAAGGGCCGGAGGTCCTTCGGCATGGCAAGGGTACATGAGGCACACATGCAAACACAGAAAAAGGCATTACCATATGCACACGCACACGTACACGCAGAAGTGGGTACCTGCAAACACACAACGCACATCTCTCAGCGGGACTCAACAACATGAACAGCTATTTTAATGTCCATTAAGGCAGAGAAATTACAATAAAGCCCAGTGACTCACAGTGGGAGAGTGAAAGCATTAAGGCATCGCAATGCTAATGACAATGTTGTTAGCATAGGGAAACTTATTATTGCGAGCAATATTCTCCATCAGGAAAGCATGTAAAACTGTATTAGACATATGAAGGTCATATCATTCCAGTCTAGCAGAATGAATTGAGGCACTTTATCAACAATGTCCATATGTTTACCGCTCGAACAAATCCCTTTTACACAAGAAGAAGAATGAATGAAAGTACAATCTCAAAGGACGGAGAGGCACATTGTGTCGGCATTCAGTTACAGAAGAAGATCTGTATCAGGGCTTTCTTTAGGCTTTTGTTTTTTGTCTGTGTGCATACATGTTTCTGTACACTTGTTTTGCTTTAATGCCCAAAACCGCATACATCACACATGAAAGGATCTGATTCATATATGCGTTTAAGCTCGTCAGCTGTTTTATGTATAGTGAGATTTAAGTTTTCAGCACACATGGATTAGTGTTTAATGAATATAAACATTCACATCTTTTTCTAGGTGAACAACACATGAGTATATGTATACCAGTTTCTCTTTTAAGGCAATCTGTGTGTAAACATGTAGTCTGATAAACATGTGAGATGTAGTCTGATAAACATGTGAGCTGTAGTCTGATAAACATGTGAGCTGTAGTCTGATAAACATATGAGCTGTAGTCTGAAGACCTTGTTTGTATCTAATAATCTGTCGAGTCTGATTTTTTATGCAATCCTGATGACCTTGAGT
Organism: Cottoperca gobio; assembly: GCF_900634415.1. NCBI lineage: Eukaryota > Metazoa > Chordata > Actinopteri > Perciformes > Bovichtidae > Cottoperca > Cottoperca gobio. Next base: position 7,544,553 of record NC_041360.1, on the reverse strand, counting down.
CGCTTGTAGCCGTTGTTCCTGAAGCTGCTATAACGGATGTTTTGGCCATTGGGTGGGGAATGGAACATTTTAAGATGATTTGGCAAAATTGTTACCAAACAGTTGCTTATTCACACAACCAACAGTGACAGAGCAACATCATTATGAGTCAGTTTTCTGGCCACCTGGCGAATGTAAATGCAATATTTCACTCTCCTGTTTTTGTTCCTGATTTAATGGCTTCTTATTAAGTGTTTTTTCTGGCAATATTGAACAAAATGTGCATAATGAATTGAAGACAAAAAACAAATGTGGCCTAATTCTCCATTAGACAAACGAAAAAAAGAAAGGTTAGCTTGGCATAGAAATGCTCACTGAGAATCCTCAGTGCAGATAGTGATCAGGAGCAGGACTGCTAGGTGTACGCCAACAAACTCACGGCAAAACATACACAGAAAAAGATGTGTGTCCGACACAAATCATCGCTTCCTGGACTTCAAAACGTGTTTTCTCCTGAGGGGTCCAATGAGAGACATTAATTGATTTCTGTGTGTTTCAGCTTTAGTGTCTTGCCTGTTTGATGTGTCTGTGAAGGCATCATTGTTCTGCAGTGATTGGCTCAGTGTGACTTTGCCAGAGCTGTGCGCTACATAGAAGGATTACTATGGTCCGGTCTGGGCGAAACAAAGAGCCTTGGTTGTACGAAAACAATCTATCCAGCAGGATCAATTATCATGCTCGAGCAAAGATGGACCCGCAGAAAATTGTGTATTGTGTAGCAGCTTAATGAGATGATCGACACAGAGCCAAAAAGATAAATAAATCTGTAAGCATTTAGCAGGATGTGTGGGCAAAGTGAGAGAGAGCAGAGAGGCGGACTGCAAATAGGCCTGTAATCCAGAGGATAAATGTCAGATAGCGGGATCATTTGGATACAATATGGTCGGACATAAATAAACTTAGAGTGCACATTTCCACTTGGCATCATATTTCCCCTTTAATGTATTATTTCTGACTGTTGTTCTGCTACCACTTGAACAGCAGCTGGACATTTCAACCATGTATCCATTACTTTGAGTCAACTATTTTAACCATTTATCCATTATCTATTTCAACTGTTTATCCATTTATTTGAGTTATATATCATTTAATGATAAACCTACTTTAAGATCTTTAAACTGTTAATACTTTTAGCCATGTACTTCAAGTATTTATCCATTAATTGTTATTTTAATCCCCTTTCCGGTTCTTTTAGCTGACATTTCTACGTCTACGTATTTGCTAACTAGTTTTCTCATACACTCAATCATAACTTTCTTCAGGTGTTACAGGCGACCAAATATACGAATGTACAACGGCAGAATAAGTACAAGTAGCCCTGGTTGGGAATTCTATTTAAATATAGAGAAAGACACAAAGAAGAAAAGAGCCTTGAAGGAGGGAGAAAAAGACGTGGGGGATTGTTGCATATAGATCAGTTTGCATGAGAGGGAAATAAATACAGCTATCTATTGACAACCACTTGGAGTGCAGGTCTTTAGGTTTATGTTAGCTCTCTAAGTGCAGCCAAGGAATACTCAATGAGGAGAAGAGATCCATACACTGTTCCTCCAGCATTAAGATAATGCTTTGCAACTATAAGGTCCATTCTCAGCAATAAAGAGAGATTGCAAGAAAGAAAGAGTCGAAATAATAAAAGAGCTTTGTTGTACTTAAATATTTGGAAAACAATCTATACTACTATCATTTTACTGATTAAAATGAGAGGGGCGGGTGACTACAGGACACGTCTGCGTGGCTTCTGGTGGCTATTGTTGATGTCGGTCAACTCATACTCAAGCGGGGGGAGCAGTAATGGGTCAGCTCATCTTCTGAGGGTTTGACATTTGATTCAGTTCAAGTGTGAAGGAGCAGTCAGGTGATTAGGCAATGACTTAGCAGAGCACATAGTAAATGTCACCTCTGGTGGAAATCAATACCGCCTCAAGAATCCACAGTGCATCTGATATATAGAGATGGAGAGGGCCACTACATCTGATATTTGCTGAAGAGGGTAAGAGGGGGAGAGGCTGGGGGAGAGGCAGTAATAGCTGTTTGAAGTGATGTGTGAGCATGTGTACATCTAGTGGGTGTTTGCGTGAATAAACTCGATCAGACAGAAGAAGAAAGACTGAAAGGTAGATTGAGAAAAGGAAAGAAAAGAGAACACATTTCAGTCAGAGTCTGTGTCTTTCATGCATTCTAATGCCTTTATTATTTCTTTTTTTATTGAGCTGTTGCCAAATAGATGCTCGAAGAATCCAAACATTGGACCGTCCATCTATTTGGATTTATTCTGTAAGTAAGACTGTTTGTGTCTATTTAGCTTGCAGCTTTCTTTTTTCAATTACCAAAACAAGGTTTTTAAATGAATAAAATTGGTGCCCATGTCTATAATTCATTATAAACATATGTATAATGCATAATAATCTGTTTATAGCACTGTATATTTAAAGTTATAAGCACTCATTGATAATCATAATGTTTAATAGCAATAATCACACATTATAAAGTATTTTATAATGACTTATAAGGTCAAGTCTCATAATATGCTTCATAACTGCCAGTCACTCACTGTCATTTTTTGGCAAAGATCATAGTGTAATATAATTCCCATAGTTTATATGATAATATAATACATTATAATCTTTTTATAATGCATTATAATAACTGTAATGGGGCATAACACTGTGATTATAAGTTACTATAAGTGGTCATTAGGTGCTTTAAGTAAAGTGAATAAATATCATTAAATATGCGCGAGAACAACACAAAACATTGTAAAAGTAATTTAGTTGTTAAATGGGTCTTGAACATTAATTATGAAGCAGTATGATACTTGACCGCATTCTAATGTTTATAATGCATTTTAGATATGGACGTCTTAGAAAGTGTGGCCTTTATACCTTATCTAGTGTCTCCAGGTAATCAACCCAGCTGTATGCTGTATCCTGGTGTGTTCCTCTGTACATGTTGCTCAATATTGCCAGTGTATGTTGGTCTCATTGAGTGTGCACATGTATGCTAAGTGTGTGTTTGCCGGCTCGTTTGCATGTATGGATTTGCCAATGATCCAGCCAACGTGTGTGTGTGTGTGTGTGTGTGTGTGTGTGTGTGTGTGTGTGTGTGTGTGTGTGTGTGTGTGTGTGTGTGTGTGTGTGTGTGTGTGTGTTTGTGTGTGTGTGTGTGTCTGTGGATTTGCATGTCTATGTCTCTGCATGCATGCTGGATAGTTTGCCAGCGATCCAGCCAGACAGCCTGCCAGTAGCCTGACATTTCATCCAGCCACTGTGTCTCCTTCCCCACACTACATTTCCCTTTCCCTCCTCAATCTTGCATTGCCGCTGTCTTCCATCAAGGTAAATGTCAGTGCACACACCTCAGTATATGTCTGGCTGACCCATCCGGGCCTGGATACATCCATAGCCCGAGATGAAGCCAAAAAGCCAGGGGAGAGAGAGAGAGAGAGAATCAATCAGGATGGGCCTCAGACACCTACAGCTGGCAGGTTAGCCAGGCATGCAGCACCTGAGTCATGAAACCGTCTGGTTCCCGGCCAGGGCTGCCGAAGCCTGGCCCCACCTGCTGGGCCTGTAAAACAACACTGGAGCAGTAAACATACAGCCACGCCATAGAGGAGGAGCAGCCGAGCGACGAGGGAGAAGAGAAGGAAAAAAACATATTTTCTGCTGGTGGTGGTTTCTTTCTGGGTGGTTGTTGTCACCTTGTGAATGCCACATTCAGAAAGTAATAAAGGAGAAAGCTTAGGAACAAGGGAGAGGCAGAACAACTGTTTCACAAACACAAAGAAATAATGGATATTTGTGTGGGCTAATGTACTGCAAGTACTGAAAAAAACTGCATTCATTGCTAAGCCATTGTTAAACTGGAGTCATTGAAAGTACAGTGACACTAAGTTTATGTAAAAGTACAATCCATGAGAGTTGGATGAAAACCTATTAAGGGGTGAGTAATTGATATATAAATGCTCATTTTGTGGGTGAAGTAATCCTTAGTTACTTTGAATTATTGAAGAAAATCATGTTTTTGTCGCATGGTGAACGAAGAATCAGAAAATAGATAAAAGTCTTGATGAATTTAAGTAAATAACAAAACAGCAAAAGTATGTCAAAACAATCGCTAACAAATTCTCCCACAACTCGTGCAGTATAACCCAAGTCTCATTTACCAAGTTGTATGCTCACTATGTCCCGAAGGACATGCGAAAACCTTCTAATCCTTCTAATCATTTTTTTATGTTGTTTAACGCGGCCCCAATTTACTTCAATTAATCAACATTTTTCTCCATGTGTTGTTTCACTGTTCACTGTGTAGGCATTTGGGAAAAGCAAAGTTTTCAACTTGAGTAATTGATACACAAATGGCCATTTCAGAGGTGAAGTATTCCTTTAATCTCACTCAATGTTAAGCATTGGTTGGGAGAGAAGGTATCATTATTTCTAATTCCATTGTGTATGGATGTATAAGGTTTTACATCTCTGCAGGACTGATACTTAAGTGTACATACAGTTGTGTGTCCTACTACTAAATTGGTTAGGGAAACACTGCTATAAGGCATTTAACTATGTGTATATGGTCTACATACATTGCATGGGTAACACAAACTAAATTTCCTTCCAGAATTAAGGTGGCCATGACCAACCTGTTCTTCTGTGAAGTGACTTCTACATTGCAAAATGTAGCTTGAAATTGTGCAGTGACACAGCATTAGTTTAGAGTTTAACTGAGCTATTACACCTTAAGTATCTATTAGTACCCCAAAGGAACCCTATCTACATCCTTTTTCGTAGATTAAGTATTTTTGGCGCAAGGAGGCAATGAGGCATTCAAGTTCGTAGATTTTAGATTAGACAAACCTGTAATCAATTCATTCAATACACACTAGAGTTAAACAAAACCAAACAGAAAGTAGAGCTGGTGTAAAACAAAAGGTTTCACATTGAGTGCAACAGTGGGATTGCAGAAAAAATATACAACCCTGTATTTACCAGTCTATTTCTATTCATAGAGCTCAGACTTAGAGCCAAGCTGAGCAAACAGCAAGCACAATTCCCTGGCACAGCAAAGATCCTCGTCTCTTGGAGAGCAGGAGACAACAGAGAATTGGCCCGGTGACCCATTCAAAGCATCTGAAGAGCTTCCTGGCACAGGCTAACACATAACAAAGACTTCTCTCACACCACAATTAAAGTGATTTGACTTTGAAACTATTAGCGTTACGTTTTATTCGTGCAGGCAGGTCCCATTGCGATGCAAATCTGACATCCCTAAGGGAGGGGGGGGGGGGCTTTAGAGTTGCATGGTAAGTGAGCTGGTGTAACCCTGACAGTATCATTTCCTCACCGTCAGTCTGCTCAAATCCCTTTTCTAGTTGGCAAGCTTGTCAATACTTGCACCTCACACACCTCTCACTTCACCGCGCAGGAACGGAGAGAGGGGTGTGAAGTGAGGGATTGAAAAACAACAGGAGCGTCAGCTGCAGGCACCAGCTGCTATCCAGCAGAATTCATTTGAATGCACTTTATTTTCTTCCCTGTTGGGATTTGGCATGTCAATCTGAGCACGTTCGGTTTCATCAAGATGGCATGTTCATTCACCTTGAAAGCGGTGTTTTGTCTAATAGCCACAGTAAGTAAACTTGAAAAGACTGTTTTCATAAGCAGACCTGTGACTTTCCCCTGTCTTTGTTAGACTGCGTTGAGTCCTAACAATAGCCACAGCAAAGTTTCCCCAATGAAGCTCCTTGGCCATGGCAGAGACAGATGGAAACCCAATGCAACGCACAAGCTGCTGAAGCTTTAAGTGTTCCACATTGACAGGGAGGTTACACCTCTTCAGGTGTTGTCAGCAGGAGCCAACTTTAAAATGGTGATGCTATCTAAGCCTCTAAGAGACAGGAAATTGCTATGCAATTCAAGTTTGAATGTTCCTAATCAGGAGCTCGCCTCCTAAACACAAGCCTATCGGAGGCTTGCATCAGTTGGTGATGCACTGGGGTGAACGAGAAGCGATAAAGAAAAGGAAAGCGTACGGATGTAGAATTGTGAAGCCTGTGTTATCACTCAGTCTGTGTCGAAAGCTATTGTTGAGCGGCTGGTGGGCTGCACACACATATTGTTGTGGGTGGTCATTAGAAGGATTGAGGTCTGTGTTTGTTTATTAACGGGTTTGTCTGTCGTTATCAGCCGACCTTTCTCCGCTCTTGCTAAACTCCGTTCATCAGAAGTATCGGGCTTCTGTCGATCCTCTCTCTTTAAACAAAGTGCACTAACACATATCCCTCCCCTCCTTTCTCAAGATTCCACCCCTTATCCTATTTCCTAATTTCCTTGCTTACACTTCCTGCTGAAACTCAGTTGTCCCTCTCCTTTCCCTCTTCTTCCAACCCCTTTTATTTTTCAGATTCCTCCTGTTTTAGCTGCTTGTTAAATCCTTTATTTACCTTCCATCATCAAACTGTTAGAATGACTGTCTTGTCTGTGCTTTCCCCCGCTCTTATGTAACTTGTATATGTGTAAAATTCAGTTATGCAGCTTACTAATCAAGCCTGTTTTCAACGTCTCAGCAAGGTTAATGAACACCACAATTAAAACGTGTTTTCATGGCAATGTTGTTCGAAAGACATCGAGCAAGAACTTTTTCCTATTCTTAACCTAAACTTCTCCTACTTTTTTCCGAGGCACGAATGTTCCAGGTCGCATCCACCAGGTATCATTTATACGCAGATACAGATACAGTGGGGAGTGTTACACTGTGAAACAGAAGATGTTCCTCCTGACAGAAACCGGCAGAAACATCCAGAGCCAGTCAGAGGCCGTGCCAACATGTGCCAATGCAATCTTGCCAAGGGGATCACAAGTTGTTGATCCTCTCTTGCCTTTAATTGTTCATTTTTCATGTTCAGTTTACGCATATTTTTATTTTAGCCTAATATTTAATCCCCAAATGAATGCAGATTCAGGCATTCAAATGTTAAAGTGTTTTTTGCCGCGTGTAGGTTACAAAGTTGTGAATTATCGAGTCTTTCCCACCAAAGTTGAACACGGTCAAACTGTCACTTTAAAGGACATTGAGCAGTATGCAAATGAACGCTTCTCATTTTGTACCTCTCCCTCATTCTTATCTGTGTTCTACATTTTACCTCTTCATTCGTGCGCCTCACTCTCTTCACCCCCTCGTCGTTTACACCCTTTGTCCGAATATCACTCACTTCATTACTATGAGAAGTTCAGTTTTTTCTAGACAAAAATAAAATTCTTCTTCTTCAGAAAGTCTGAATGTTTACCACGAGAATGTAGATGAGATGAAATCTCTCAAGTGCAGAGGCAGAAATGTTTTTGGGCGTTCTAATATACAATTTCTGTCTTTTTAAACATTCTTTCCTCATGGAATCTACGTTCGACATCCTTCTTTCTTTTGGAGAATAGAGAAGCTTTCCGGGCAAATATGGATTACATTGTAATGATTTTGCATCCTGTAACAGATGTAAACTAGATAATACAAAAATGGTCCTTTTATTAAAAGTGATCTTGTACGTTTTGATGGTGGGAAACAAAGAATAAAACCATCCAGAGAAACTGCTCATAGAGCAAAATCCATGCTTCCGAACAAAATAATGCAAGCAAACAATGAAGCCTAATTATGAGCAGCAAACAGGAACACACTCTAGAAGCAGTGGTACGCACATCATGCTTCGTAGAACAGATATGAAAAAGGCAAACAATTCAAGTGAAAGTGTAAACAAATCCAGAAGGCATTTAGGTATACGTTTCTATTTTCAGCCTTTGGGTGCAAAACAAAGCTCAAACACAAGCTGTTTCATATAAAACTGAATTTGCCTGATAATCTCTTAAAAATAATTCAAAGACTTCAAGCCTCATAAATCTACAAGAATGGACATTGAGTTTTCACAAAGTCCATTTTAAAACATTTCCCAGACACAGTGGTGGAATTAGATTCATTTGAGGGAACGTCAGAGGGGAGCTCCTAACCTGATTTAAGGAGGTATAGGAAAGTACAATTTCAAATTCAGCCTTACATCCAATCCCACTTGATCCTGACAAAAGTACACTATAAATTGGGAATCATATTCTAGGATGCTTCCCATCTGTGGGCTTACACGCACCTCTGATGCAGAAGTGGATAGATTATTCTCAAGCAGGCAGTGCTGTCTGGCCCCATTGCTCTTGACATGAAACAATATGGATAAATATGCTTTGCTGCTGTTTGCAACTCTAGCTGAGTGACTCCAGTGTCACTCAGTTGGGGAGATATTCGACTCAGGAGATACCAGAACAATGCTAAATGTTTCCTTTATACAAGATGCCAATTTGAGCTAATAGAATAACTGTTTTACATTTGACAGTGAATGTAAAAGTAACCAGGGTGACTGAATAGAAAAGGAATAGACATCTTTCCCCTTCACAACATGCCAGCGTGTCAGTAGCTCTGCGTGTAAATGCTTGTGTGATGTGTGAGCTTTGATGAAGTGTCTTGAGGCCGAGGGTCATCTATACCTGCCTTAGATAGGAAAGCTGCATCATTATAGAGGTTCAGCACAGTCCGCCATCACAACCTTGTCCCTCAAGGCTACTCCTTCTCTCCCTCTAACTGTCTTTGTGCTCCTTGTAACAAGCAGAGGACCGGACAGGAGAGGAGGCATCAGTCCTCTCCAGCCACTGCTCTTGATCCCACAGAGCTGGCAGCCATTCATCCCACCCTCAGTGACAACCAGAGGTGTTATGTCCACCTCTCACACTCTCTGCCTTTTATCCAGCAAGCACTTAAGTGATTCGGTTCCTTTGATTATATTACCATTACAACATCAGTGATCTGGTTTTGACAGGTCTGGATACACACTATGTTATAGCTTCTTTCCAACTGCTTAAAACATATTGGGGATAGACTCCTTCCCATTTGCCAGTAGATGAGTATAGGGGTGGGCGAGACTGCAACATTTGGTATCGATCCGATACCAAGTAAATACAGGGCCAGTATTTCCGATTCCGATAGTTCTTTTGAAAGGCTTCTGCAAGTGACTTCTGTGCCGGGGGTGTGGTTGTGTTTTGGGGATTCCCCTCCTCCTCTCTCAGCAGCTCGGAGTTCTCTTTTGGCCCAAAAGAGAACTCTGAGTTTTAAGAACCAAAAGTTTTGGGTGTGTTTTTAGATGTTTGTATACATGTGTGGTGTTGCCACAGTACCTTATTTGTTTTCTGCAAACATCGCAGCTTGTTTTATTTTGGGCTGCAGCTGTAAAATAACACCAAACGGCGCTCCTCTTCTTCTCTACCATCACGCAAACAGCAGTGCTCTGTTGAGTGACGTGACTGCACGCCGGCAACACTCACAGTATAGCAGGGGGGGCAGAGTGAGCATGAGCGAAGTGAGTGAGAGGATACGATGATTTAACGGGAGTTGTGTACTGAACGTAGATAAGAGAAACTGAAACTTAAGTATCGGTCTCATCACGTAAGATGCAGCGGCCGGCTCACGGTTAGTAAAGAGGTTTCTTCTTTTTTACATGTTACTTATTCAGTTTCTCTTTCAAATGCTCAAACCAGAATGGGGGATTCTGTATGGGGGATACAGTAGAAAAGACTAACAAAGATCTTTTTGAAAGAGTTTTATCCTGTTTCTGCAGAGTTTGAATGAAGTGTGTTTTACTGTGATTAGTTGGATAAAGTAGCTGTTTCTCTCAATGGAGTCTGGTGGCTTTGAGGAGAGCGTATTACTTGTATTGTCTTGTACATTAATAAATTATAATAATTGTCCAAATCCCTGTTGATTTGATTTATTATACTGTATATTCACTTCAACAGTGGTCACACAGCATCGGGCCAGAAAAGGGGCGGGTCAACCCAGGTGTCACGTTTCCATCCCTGCCAATCGGAGCTGCAGCCGATACATACCTGTGACTACTGCAGAGTCATTTGTCTTGTGAATGAATATTGATTGTAACCTTTCCATTAAAAAACAAAAGCCAGATGTAAGTAGGTGTTAGTGGGGTTTTTGTCAAGTGGGAAAGTGGCTTTATGTTTTTAAAGACCTGGGCAACAGCTGTCTCAATAAAGCAACAATGCAATGTGGCTGCAACACCTGTTGCATTGCCTTCTTTGCCACGACCCTTGTTGTTCACGTTAGGCTCAAAGTTAACTTCAAGGTATTAACATTCATTTTCAATATCTTATCTGCCATTTCTACTGAAGGCACATGTAAGTGTTTATCTTAAAATATTGAAGTAAATCTCTCTTTTTAAGACAACCGAGCTAAAGCAGGGTTTGTTTCTCAGAATTTAGACAGCCTCCTTGAGAGCTACAGAGGACATTATAAAACTGTTTTACAGGCTGAGTAGTACTCCTCATGATAAGTAAACTGACCTTCATGTGTAAAATCAATGAAGCGCACCTTTACAGATTTGGGAATAAGTAGGCAGGTTGCGAACAACAGGTCAAAACTAAATCATCACGAAATATCTCCTGGGATGAACTAAACAAATCTGTTGATATTTAACGCTGGGATTTACAACAATTGCAGCTCGTTGTTTTGGAGATAAATATGACATTAACACGATTCGATGGATGATCCCTCAACACCAGCATCTGCAGCTTTTAATTTAAGCCTTCTTGGATAATTTATCCTCCAATACCATCATGTCTCCAATTCTTATTTCATGTCTTCTTTCACTCAATCATTTGTGTTTCATTAACAGTTGGCACTTTGGATAAGAAGCTGCAAAAAAAACCCAGCACAAGTGTTGAACAGATGTTTAGCGATGCACCAACAAATCTTTTCAAATGTATAAATAAAACTTGAATTTATTAAACATTTATGAGCAATGATATGATGTGCTGGCAAAATGATTCCTCACTTGTGAATCAGATATAAAATGTTAACAGTTACAAATGATTCCCCACTGAGTATTTTATGTTGATTAACATATTCATGATACTTATAATTTAGCATTTTGCAATGGCTATGATTACATCACAACATGTTAACTGTACATACAATTTAGGATATGAGGTTTATCAAGTAGGATTTTGATACTCTGCTAAAAATCAATATATATTTAGTCACTGGATTGTGCTAATTTCTCGTTAGTTCTTTCTCTCTTGTGTTGTGACAATCTTTATTCAGAAGGTGTAATGAGTACAATAAATCCTTGCCACACAGCAAGCAGACTACTATAATATCGTTCTATGTTATGTTCCCTTTTGAATTCAGAAGCACTCAAGACCAATTAGATATAGCACCAGGCATGGCAGTATAGATGATTAGATTATGCAATTAGCCCTGAGGCAAAATTATGGAAATTATTTCACATAAAGTGAAAAGACTCAGAAATGTCTGTCCGTGTATGTCGACAAAACACTATGTGTAAAAACACTTTGTTTGAAAAACTAGGTTTTATATTATATTCAACATTACCAATTTGGTTGTTTCCAGTGCAGTTTTGATATGAAGTGGAAAGTATTTTTTAATCAAGCCTCAGGAGTCAAGGTAAATATGGTGTATTGAAGGAAACTCTTGACACAAATTGCATTTATAATAATATAACAGCCACAATAATTAAGTCATTTATCACCATTGCACCATTAAAAAAAAGAAGCAACTTTTCTATTATTGCTTAATTGCAGGAAAAATCCAATAAAACAACTTCTCTTAAGTATTTACAGTAGGAACGTGTCCTTGGTTCTATTCCCTGAAGTGGAGCCTGCGTATTCTGTTGAGTGTTTACAAAGTGGTGTCGAGATTCACTGCCAAAAGGTTCAGAGGTGGTACTTTCTAAATGTCCTCGGTTTGCTACTTTTTAATGAATAATCCATAAGTCTTTGATTTAATGATAACTCATGAGCTTTTTAGAATTTGTCTTTTGCTGATGGCAGGGCTATGCCAATAAATATGACTGAGCATTAATGAATGCTGTAGTTCTCCCAACTGAGGTCCAACAAGAGAGGAGGGAAGCTTTCATGAGTGTCGCCCGCTCATCTTCCAATTTGTCACTGAATAAGTTGTTGTATTAACAAAGTATGATGAATGCACAACTCTTTAAATATTCATGTCCTACATATTATGCTCTATTACTCGATCCCTCTGTGTTGTACAGCTCTATTGTACTGAGACTAAAAGTGTGTTAAAGAGTTAGAACAGAATATTTCTCTATCCGATGGGGATTGTCATGTCTCCATAATCTTACATTATGTATCTTCTCTTATGTACTTTGCAGGTAAATGCAGAAATAAATTAGTTTGAGCAGGAAAGAGATTTGCACATTTTTCATTTCGGATCACTAATGTCTCAATTCCATAAATGTCCCATGAATGCAATGAAGCGTTTTCTTTTTAAGGAGATGTTCTGCTTCTGTGTCATGTACTAGATAATCATTAAAATCCCAATCGCCACTAAAGTGGTGGTTGTTATTTTCATCCCACTGCACCTGCATTAACAAAGCATGCTATAAGATTCCAATATAAATAGTGTTTCTACACTTCTTTTCCAGAGGATCAAAGCAATAAATGTTACTGCAGTTCCCTCCCCTCTTACACAGTAGTAAATGTTGAATATGTTGGATATACTGCAGTGCTGCTGTATGGAAATAATTGTAACAGAGTAGTAAATGTTTCCTCGGCCCCCTCCCACCCCGCTGACCTTCCCGGTGTCTCTGGCCCTGAGATGGGATGTTAATGCCTGTGTCTGGAAGGCTGCCATGCTGCAACCTGTGCTCTAATGGATTGATAAAAAAGCTCTAAGCACAGAATCAATCATGATATAAACCTGGAGTGGAGCTTGTTAAACTCTAAGGAAAGTTCCTCTACCCTAATGCCCCTAATCTTCAACCATTTGCTGTCCGACAGGAAGATTGCGATTGTTACCCTCGTCAGCCGAGCACCTGGAGGCCAGAACCATTTCAGGTGGTGGACTTGGGATGGAAAGTAGTGGAAGGAATTACAATATGAAATTCCGCCATTACACTACAGTTACTTTGACATTTCGGGATGGGGTTATTCTCTGTTTTACTGGGACTTTGATGGTGGCTTGATGCCAAGTTGGTCACTTACTGTGTTAAGTGGACAGATGTGGTAGCTTGATGCAGGGGAGAGAGGTGAGGGGAGAAATGTGTAATTCAAAAGTTGTGTGTTCGCAGCTGCCCTGTTAACATTAGCCACAGGTAAGCCCACATTCAGGAGTCACCTACTGTGCAGTTGAGGTTGGGACAGCCTGCTTTTTAAACCGCAATATCTAGTTTTCTATTTCTACACGTTAATACGAAAGATGAAACGTGCGAGAGTGGAGGATTTGAAGTTGTTTAAAGGTTCCTTTGAAAAGAACTTGGCAAAGTAATTAAAGTAATGGAACGAGCATTGTAACGTATTAACACTGTTTAAATCTCAATTGTTATAACTTTGTATCTACATCTCTGCAATCCTCTCTGCCTGTCGGTCTCTCAGTGTCCTCATCTTTCTGCCACCATACCTATATTTAGAGTCATTGCAACTGGCAGGTAGAAGGTTCTCTACTTCAGCAGTGACATGAATACCAACCAGAAAAGCAAAGGAACATGAAGAGTAAAGGAACACTGTGGATGTTCGGGGGTTTGAAAATGTGCCGCAGAGGTACGAGAACTCTGATTGAAGGTTAATTTACACAGTGTTTACTCAGTAATTTACACCCTTACTGAGGGTGTAAATAATGAAAATGTTACATTCTATAACAATACAATGTGCGGAACATAAAGCATTTGACACAACCTGGAAGGCAGCGTCCTTATCAGCTGCCGAGGTTTAGAGCATGTCTCTTATTGTAAATGTCTATTTATCAAGCAGGTTGGGTCGTGACTCAGGCCGTTGCATTTGAATGTCATCATGATCATGTTGTATTCGAAAATTACTTCATGGATTGCATTTGTTTTTGTCTTCTGATTCAGAGAAACAGCCTCCATGAAATATGTTGAATGGTAGAAAATATTGATTGAATGAGCCCTACCTGGACCAGAGTATGTAAAAAGCACACAATAACATGGTGATCAGAAAGCAGTCACACAAATAAATACAATCTTCATTGAAATAAGCAGCTTTATGATCCAAGCACTGGAGAGAAGTCAAGCTTACAAAGACATTCACTACAAAATGATGTGGTGAATATGTACAAATGTCAGTGCATCTCTTCACAATGTTTTCTTCTCTACAGTTCCAAAACCAGTAACCTCACAACGACAAAGAGGCTTATTTGGTCAGAGCTCTATATTAAACTGAGATTGGGTAAGATATGTTTCTTTCCAATCTATTTGTAAATTGAAGAACCTCTATTTCTCCAGCACCCTATTATTTTAAGGTGACCACCATCTGCATTCCCCATTCCAGTCAAGCAGTTCCATTAAACATCCTTTACAATTTCCCATCCTAATGACAGGGTGAAGAGAGGAGGATGGTCAACTACTGCTGCACAGCTCCAAATGCCTTCAGCCTTTTCTATAGTTATTCCAATGCTCTGCCTTTAAGCAGCGCGCTCACTGAGCCTAATTCCATACTGCTCTGCTTTCATTCTGAAACCTGAATGTTACCAATTCTGGGGAGCATATTGAGGGGCTCTCAATTGTAGTGGAGGGGTGTTTTTTCACAACGGGCATGTCAGAGCGGAGATGGGGTGAGGGAAAACGTAGCAGACAGGGAGGGGGGGATAGTTATTTTGGCAACATTTCCCTGGGTCGGACACTATTCTATTGCCTGACAATAAATCTGATTTAATATCTATTGTGCTGCATGTCCTGCTCGGGTCGGTACAGAACGAAAGAGAGAAGAAAAAAGAAAGAGAGAGGCAGGCAGTTGTAGAAATAAAAAGTGAAAGGAGAGGTAGCATAATGGGATATTGGGGACATTGTTGTATTAAATCAGAATAATAAAGCTGTGCATGCACAAACAGTATCTAATAGAGACGTCTGGGAGCCGGAGAGCCACTGTTCCCCATGGTATCGGCAGTCAACAGTGATGCTGACACAAGGACACAGCTGCAGCAGCCAGTTTTAATCAACACATAGCAATGCAACTCCCACTCAGAGAGTAATGTGGCTTATACCGTAAAAATGCGCTCTGCTTCTGCGGGTGCAGAGGCTTAAAGCGATGCTGTGAAATAACGAGCTCCACCACTGGTTTAAAATGTGTTGTAACCTGTTGTAATGGTGTCAAACTCCCGATAGGAAGCTTGTCAACGAGAAGCACGCGGCTTGGTTGCTGCCTAATCTCTGCCATCGTAAAGCGCTCTGAGAGCTTTATATTACTGCTTTAGAACTGTATATCCTGAGCTACATAACACAGTGTGTGCTTTGATGATTTACTAGTAGGTGATACAGTATAATAGCCTCATTGCATTTTAAAGAGAGGAGGGGAGACATATAAACAACCGCTATTAGCTCCCATCACTGAACAAGCCAAAGCAGTGGTATATATTATCACTTGATCCCCCAACAGTACTTAGTATATGAGTACAGGATCCGATTTGACATCACAGAAGAGACTTCGCAACCTCTGCATGCATTACATGTTTGTCAAAAGTATTATGAAAGATGACATGAAGATTTCTGTCGAACGTATTGGCTACGGAAAAGCAAATTATGATTATTTGAAGTTATTCCGACATCCTCTACATGTGCAGTATATCTTCTATGTAAAAGGATTAGTGCCCGTTCCTAAGGCTACACGCTAGGCCCCAGGTAGAGCAAAGGTGGGTGTCCAAATGAGCCAAGAGCACAGATACAGTATGTTTGTTTGGAGCTGGGTTCCAGGGCAGGATAATACAAATCTTACTTAGAACCCAGGCTGTAAAGGTTTGAGAGCTGCTAGGTAAGGGAGTTGTGTAAGACAGCTCTGAAACAATCGTTGGAGTAAACCTGAATAGAGCTTTCCTCTCAAAGGAAAAACAGCTGAGGAAACAAGAGTTAAAGACCTTGTGAAGGGCAAATACAACAGCCTAGCAAAGACAGTTAGCTTGTGTTAACATCATATAGGCTTAGTAAAGTCATGATGAGGGTTATTTGAGCCTGTCCATAAGATAGAAAATAATAGAATAATACGTTTCTGAATCCCAATTGTAAAGCAACCGAAGGATCATCTTGAAATGATCCAGCTAAAGCTTAATGCAGACGCCACACACGAGGATGGATACCATGTTCTCCTTGTGTTTCTGTTGTCGACATATCAGTCATGTCATGTCATGACTAGCATCTCTGCCGACAGAAGTTTGTTTTGAGAAAACTAGCACAAAGGTTACCGGTCTAATATTAGAATACCTTTATTCTACATGATTAAAGTCGTACCTTTTGTCAGAAATAGTTCCAACTGCACCTTTTTGTTCAATTCTCTTAAAAACTCCATTTGGTACATTACCTTTCCACAGGAGAGCCAAGTATGATCTCATAATATCCAAAATTGATCCAGTTCTTTTACAAACCACAGTGACAATACAGGATTAATGCATGGCCATGCACATTATAGCCACCTAGACAGTTGCTGTACATCAAAGAGCCCCAATCAATAGATGAAAAAAAGTTTTCTTAGCCTTCTCTTTTGAATTCATTGCAGTTCGCAATCAGTGCCTGATGACTTGTCTTCCTTTGCTCATTATGGCCACTCAGAGGCTTACTGTACACCTGCCAGCCCTTGTCATTATAGATAAAAATGTCGCTTGCTCAGGAACCCTCCCATGACAGCAGAGTATCAGTGCTTGACCGCATGCCCCTTCCTCATTATGGCCACTCAGACAGAGTTGCATCAGCTGGCCGGTATCCAACCTGTCAGCTCTTTTTCTGATGAAATGACACATTGCAGATGTGAGGTCAGCGCACACTGAGATGGTTGCAGCTTGTTAATGCATGGTAGTACACACGGGTCAATGGGGTATATTTTTCGGGGTGTGGCACGATTGATGTTTGTGTGATTGGGTCACTTTGTAAACTTAACTTCCAATAAATGGAGACTAACAAATCGTATACAAACATTACATTGATGGTGAACTCATTCCGAGGATATATACATGCTAAAGAAAATACCCTTGAATGTATTACTGCAGTGTTAAGGTAATACTGAATATTTACAGACATTCCAAGATCTTCAAGGGAGACAGATTCAGTGATTTCAGTGATTTATAGGTCTTTCTCTGCTAAAAAAGTCAAATTTACTGTGGCACAATATTTGCTGCATGCATAATGTTACACATATCCCGCAGGCAGTCTTCCACAAATGCCCTTGGTTTTGGAAACACAACAAATAAATAGTTTCTTAAAAAACTAATAAGCATATTATTGTGTAATTAGTTTTTCAGGATTTGAGAGAAAGTTATTACATCTGTGAAGGAAAACCTTCTCTCTGACTATCTTTTAATCTAAAGGCTTCGGGAAAAAAAAGAAAACACAGTTCAGCTGTGTTATTTTGTAACTCATTATTTACATACTGCTGCAGTTTTGGAGCGAATACTCATGTAGCCACTTTTACAATCAGCTATACTTTGCTAGTACATTTGCATTAACTATCCAGCCTTCACATATATACCACTTGGCACCTTCAAAGCCTCCAAAAATAGCTTCACTGTTTACTCTTGCGCTACCTAGTGCATGATGTGTGCTGCCTCTGTGCAGCTGAGGTTACAACACTTGGGGCCGAATCACAGACTTCCTTCACTGCAATAATTAGAGTCAATAAGTTAAATTGATCCTGGTCAGTCATGTGGCTCACTTCAAAACACTGTGGAACAGATTAGCAGCTTTTACGCTGTCGTGAACCGGCACTGCAGAGCTATTCCTTTTCTGTGTGTGCATGTGTGTTAGAGCTAGAGAGCCATTTATGTGCTTGCTCTCGCTCACTAAGGTGCTATGATGTTGTTTGATTTCAAAATCAGCACTCCCTAATCGAACAAGAAACGGCTTTGCACTGCCTGGCTGGAGATAAATGAATAGCATGCGGGACAGCAGCAGAGGTTGAAACAGGGGTCAAGCGCCATTCTGCCAGACAGCCCAGGAGACTGCACAACCTGTCACAACACAGATATACCCCGAGAGAAAGATGGAGAAAGAGAGAGCGCAAACGAGGGAGGGAGAAAGACAGCAAGAAAACCCAGCTGTGACGGAGAACAGAGGTAGAGAGCGAGACTTAGAGAACAAAGCAGAGATACAGCTGCATTGATGAGGTGTAAGGGACAGATTTATCCCTAAGTCTCTCTGGTAAAAGCCGATCAGCAGTACCTCAACCCCTCAGCCAATGAGGGTTAGAGCCACCTCTCATCTGTCTTACTGGAGGTAGGGAGGAGACAGGCACAAAGAGGTACAATTTGGGTCAGTTGGGGACAAGAGGGTAGTCAGTTGTACTAGTGTTACCCCTGACCAATGTCCTTCGTCCACTGCCAAGGCCGCAGTCGTGAAAGGGGCAGCCCATTAGACAGCCCTTGTGGCCGTGTGGTGGTGAAGTAGTGGTGGTGGGGGGAATCTCTGGCACTTGCTTCACTGACAACCGTGTTATTGAAGGGTGGGGACGTAATTAGAGGGCACGCCAGTGAGTACAGAATGTGGAACATCATTAACAAGCTCACATTGTTGAAGTAGGGACTGTAATTAAAGGGTTCCCACAGCAGTGGGAGAGGGATTTGATAGGAGGAGTAGAGGGACAAAGTGATTTCGCTCATCTACCACTAGTTGTGACCTTCACACCAATTGGCAGTAGATGGCATGTGTAGACCCGTGTGCGTGTGCATGTGTATGTATTTTGACTTGATGAGAAAGATACAAGGTCAATTAGACACTAGAGTCTACAATCTACAGTATGACATTGTTAATCTGAAAAGGAAAGAGACAAGGGGGGGGATCAATGATGGAACAACCAAATCATTGTTCTATATGAGAATAAAGGTCAGAGGAGAAAATGTCCCTTAAATGGCCAGGAAAGAAAGTTAAATGCATACATTCAAGCCCCTGAGGGCCAGAAACAGAGTACAAGGGTGAACTGTGACTCATTTGCCTGTCTGCTGTGGACGCTATTGTATCTATTGAGAGTGTGCAAATTGAATTTGCATGCTTCATTTCCTCTTGCTCTGTAACTATTTTAACTTGTAGTATAGACATTGGGGATTTCTTTCCTTAGCCAATAATTCAGCTCTCAAGATATGCTCAAATCTTTTAGGGGTTATGGGTCCATCTGAAATGCGTACATAGTTAATTCTGCCCGTGAAACAAGGATCTCCGTCTGTATTAGAAGCTTGACCCAATGCTCCAAAGACTAAGAACAACATGATGAGTCACCCAGCAGATATCCAGGGTCAGATCTGGATGACTGGCTGCATTTGTTTCCCCCAAGAGAAGTTTTGGAAATCAGAGTAATGTTACTGGCCTGCGCTGCTGGTAGAAGAACTTAACAAAACATATTCTAAAAAGCCTTGTTGAAATACATCACTGTGAGAGAGGCATAAACACAAAGAGCATGGCCTTGTAACATACTCCAATGCAATATTTATAAAACTAGGCTGATGATTTGTAGCAGAGAAAAACAACTTGCACACACAATATGTTCCCACACAGGACACCGGGGGTTAGATAATAAAGGGATATGAACGGCTACAAAAAATGTTAACTATGGAAAGAATTAAATGTGTCCTTACAATGACCTTTTACCTCAGAACCATTTCTCCCCATACTTTTTGCTGCCCAACATTGCACAGTCCTTCCAGGTTGTTCCAATTCAAAGATACAAAAGGTAGTGCTAACCCAAGTCTCTGCAATCTACTCCTTGCAATATAACTACTAAAAAGGTTAAAATAGCAACAATGAAAGCAAATATTAAATCATTGTTTCCCATTAAATAATCCCATTCAGAATTATTGTTACAACTTTCAGTCAAATAAAAAAATCAAACCTCTGCCACAACACACCAACATCCTTGCAAATAAATGATTGCCTGAGGCAGATTTCCCAGGCAGCACTCAACTCAACAGTAGACTTTGTTTTGCTCTTAACAAGATGGCCATGTAGGGACCTAAAAGATTACCGGAAAAAATAAAAAAGGTTTTACCCCTACTGGAAGTAATAGCATAATTTTTGTTGAGTTACTACCAAAGCTGACTTCAAATTAGTACAACAATTAGTACAACAAAGAATAACAAAACAACAACCCCATATGTGACATGCTGTGGTATCTACAGTCATTATCCCTTTCAGATAGCAATGTGAGTGTTAGGGAGGTGAAATCTATTATATACATCAGTAACATGCTGTGTGCTCGGGCCCTCTACCCCCCTTATAACCTTTCAAACTCTACACCTGTACGAGCAGAAGTGCAAATACAAAAGGCAGAAATGGTCACTGTGAATGCTTCCTTCTCTGGAAACATAGTTAGAAACGTTGTCACGCACTGACCGAGCTGGAAGGAGGGTCTGCGAGTAAGTGTTTGTGGAAATGGTTCTGTTGGAGTGTGTGGCCCAAAATGTTTGCCTTTTCACCTGTCACCTGACAAATAGATGGCAGAGAAATGCACTACAGATACAGTATATACCATGCTGTCTACACTGTTTCCCACTTTTGTTGTGTTGCTGTTCTCACAATGCACCTCATGGCCGTAAGCAAAGCAGAAACGGATAGACCGATACATAAAAAGACTTATCGGCTGCATAATGGCCGTCTAGTGTGACATATAATGCCACCATGACACGCATAGACATCAAGGACCCTTCAGCCAACACTAGCTCCATTAACACCCCCCTTAGAGAGGGATGATTGATTTATTTACCTGCAAAGCCCGAGAACATACCAGTCACAACAATCTGGAGGTGGAGGCTATTATGCAGAAGCACTGATTTCTTACACAATATACACACACATCTCAAAAACTAACTTTTTTACCAGAATTACCGCCTCACGGTTGTATGCCTCCGCTAACTTGCAGTTTACATCTATGTCTGTCCAACATAGAGGATGTTGCTCTACTTTATCCACAGTAATATCAACCTTTTTATGAAGGTAAATATGTACCTAAAAAGGTCATTCTTTATGTAAAAGCATACATTCACCCGCAAGTGATTGTATTGGCGTTAAGGTTGCAGCATCTGTGCATACATTTAGGCCTAACACCCATTTATCGATTGTATTTAAGTTTAAGGTGTAATACAGTTTGCGTGTGAGAGGGGAGAAATCACAACAATAAGGAGGAGGAAATGTACTGTATATCTTTGCATTTTAAATAAAAAAGTGTTTCTTTGACCGCAGGTATACTGTATACTATGAAAGCTTAATAAATACAACCAGATAGTGTCACTGTCAGACACACACTATAACATTGTTCTGCCTGCTCTGGTGTAAGAGCACACTGCATTTCAGATGAGCAGAGGGAGATGGAAGTTTAAAAATCATATCTGGACAGCCGCATCTCTCCGCAAGTTGACAGACTAGTCCCTTTTCTTTTTTCTCTCTCCTTTTATCTCCTTTCATTTCCCTGAAGCATGTAAGGTCAAACGAGTGTATCTGTTCTACAGCGAAGTATAAGTAAGTGAAGACGACTGCACTTGTTTATTCATGCATCAATGCATCCTTTCTACGTCCCTCATTTTCACTATTCCTCAATCACTCCATCTCACAACCTATCATTCTCCCCACTGACTTTCTCTTACACCAATCTATTATCCGTCGCAGCCGACAGCGAGCCATTTTGAAGACATGACAATCAATGCATACTCAGATAAGCACAACCTTGTATATTTTATGTTAACAGCAAACAGCAAGTTTCAGTTTGTGGTGGTGTAACTCCATGAACTGTGTGGTCCCAATGTGACATAGTTAATACCATGAACTACAAAATCAGGCACAGAGCTTTTATGTGCAATTAATGCTTGGAGACAAAAAACAAAAGACAATCACTGGAATTGTCTAAGCCTGGTTCTACATGAACATCGAAGTAAAGATGATGTTGGTAGATGTTCCAGAGGGAGAGGTGCAGTGTCCTGCCTTTCTTGGCCAGGTCTTTGTTTTCCATTAGACAGAGTTATAGCCGTTAAGGTACTCTGTGAGAGCACTTAAGGGTGGTGATAAATACACACAGCCACTAAAACAAAGCTGACTGACAATTCAGGGACAACAAACACCTACATGCTCCTTGAATCATCAGTCTCGAGCTTCACTGCATCACCCTGTGCTCAAAAGCTCTCACCAACTTCTTAGCAGTAGTCCGTATCAATTAGAATTCTTTACAAAAGTCTGCGCATTAAAAGTTGAGCTATCCTGACGAAAAAGATGACTGATTGGTTTCATAATGACAAATCAACTATACCTGGGGACCTATGATATCTGAAAAGCTTTCCCTGGATAAGTGAGTCTCTGTGAAAGAGGAACATCAAATGGTACCAAATGGACGTAAATATATATATATATAATATACACTCAAATAAGCAGAGGAGACCTGGGTCAAATTGCTATTTGAAAACTCTTCAATTATTTTTCTGTGATTCATTAATCTTGACAGGCACGTTATATGTAGACCTCATTAATCTGGTTCTGCAGGCAGGCTCAATCAAACACTCAACTGGGCAATATATTGAGTCTGTGTCGATGCCAACAGTCAGGTTGGACTCTTTTCAGTGATACTGTTAGTAGATGGTTAATTAACAAGTATGTTCAAGGCAGTAATGCTGAGCGGTAATGAGCTCTCGTCATGTATATATATATATAATATACTGTATATGCCAAAACAAAAATCAAGCTCAGGCATGAATCTAAATCACCACGTTCCATAAAATGAAGAGAACTGACTCTGGTTGGCTCTGTATAAATGCAATAGGCTACTCCTGACTCTGTTGTTACTCCTACTTTTTACTTAGTCATCTAAAGAATTCTGAAAAAAACAATTAGTTCGATGTTGAAATATGTAATATTTAGGGGTGTTACAATTTTCCAAATCCACGATGGATACTGGTGTTGGCCGTGGTGTCAGCTCTAGGCTACCGGTAAGCTACACTGCATTGTCTTTTAGCTGCATGCTCCCGGTAAGCTACACTGTGTTGTCTTTTAAATGTATGCGCCCGGTAAGCTACACTGCGTTGTCTTTTAGCTGCATGCTCCCGGTAAGCTACACCGCGTTGTCTTTTAAATGCATGATCCCGGTAAGCTACACTGTGTTGTCTTTTAAATGAATGCTCCCGGTAAGCTACACTGCGTTGTCTTTTAGCTGCATGCTCCCGGTAAGCTACACTGTGTTGTCTTTTAGCTGCATGCTCCCGATAAGCTACACTGTGTTGTCTTTTAAATGCATGCTCCCGGTAAGCTACACTGCGTTGTCTTTTAGCTGCATGCTCCCGGTAAGCTACACTGCTTTGTCTTTTAGCTGCATGCTCTCGGTAAGCTACACTGTGTTGTCTTTTAGCTGCATGCTCCCGGTAAGCTACACTGTGTTGTCTTTTAAATGCATGCTCCCGGTAAGCTACACTGCTTTGTCTTTTAGCTGCATGCTCCCGGTAAGCTACACTGCGTTGTCTTTTAGCTGCATGCTCCCGGTAAGCTACACTGTGTTGTCTTTTAAATGCATGCGCCCGGTAAGCTACACTTCGTTGTCTTTTAGCTGCATGCTCCCGGTAAGCTACACTGCGTTGTCTTTTAGCTGCATGCTCCCGGTAAGCTACACCGCGTTGTCTTTTAAATGCATGATCCCGGTAAGCTACACTGTGTTGTCTTTTAGCTGCATGCTCCCGGTAAGCTACACTGCGTTGTCTTTTAAATGCATGCTCCCGGTAAGCTACACTGCGTTGTCTTTTAGCTGCATGCTCCCGGTAAGCTACACTGCGTTGTCTTTTAGCTGCATGCTCCCGGTAAGCTACACTGTGTTGTCTTTTAGCTGCATTCTCCCGGTAAGCTACACTGTGTCGTCTTTTGGCTCCTGGTAAACTGCACCTTGTTGTCTTTTAGCTGCAGGCTCCTGGTAAGCTATGCTGTGTTGTCTTCTTGCTGCAGGCTCCCGGTAAACTACACTGTGTTGTCTTTTGGCTCCCGGTAAGCTACGCTGTGTCATCTTTTGGCTCCCGGGAAGCTACGCTGTGTTGTCTTTTGGCTCCCAGTAAGCTACACTGTGTTGTCTTTGAGCTGCAGAATCAAAATCGTGACACCCCTAGAAATATCACATTACACTGCTCTCTTTTCACTCACAAATGAAGTACCAACCTCTCACAAGGCACAGAAAGAGAAAAACAGATTCAGGAGACAGTGGAAATGCCTTTGACGATGTAATAAATCACATCGAAATAAATCTTTGACTGCTCAATGTGCAAAATTCGATGCAAGAGATGAGAGCTGTGATATGTGTTTAGCATTCACCAGGTGAAACCTGCTGCTGTAAATGAGGGACTGAGGTAGTGAAATGAAACAAAGAATGAAAGAGAGAGAGAGGGGGGAACAGTGAGATGGCTGATATGTATTTATTCTGGCAAGGGAGCGTTTAGGTACTAGCACTTCAGTGAACAAGCAATCAAATGGTGAAAATCACAGCCTCATTGTTGACATAAATCATAATTATACCACAGCCATACTCTGCAATTCCTGATATAAGAGCAATTGCAATAGGGACAATTAAACAAGCGCTGCTGTGATGAAGTACTGTGTAATCATAAGCTATAACTAATGTTGAACTCAATTGCTCATTTCAAGTATATGTGAGGTTAATTTTGGTGTGTGATTGTGCATGTGTGTACCTCCGTGTACAGTGCAATGCAATGTATGGACCTTGACTTTACTATAGTTCTATTATATTGCCTGAATTTCCCTCGAGATAAATAAAGTATCTATCTATCTATCTATCTATCTCTAGGTAAGAGAAAAATCCATACATTGAACTGAACAGAATACCGACAGTTCACGTCAATAGGAATCACACACTCTATACATAACTTGATAAACGAGCAACTACACTGCTCTATGTTCATTATCAAAATAAATAATCTGATTATTAGTTAAGATTAATCGATTACTTAGTTGGTCCATAAAATGCGTGAGTGCATGAGTGGTTACTTCTCTCATCTGAGCAACAAAGATATTCAATTTAAAGTACAATTATATGAAACAGAGGAGCAAATCCTCACATTTTAGGGATTATTCATTTATTAATAACAAACACAATTGATTGATAATGGAAATTGTTTTTGATTCATTGTCTATGAATAAATGTATTAATCGGCTCATCACTTCAGCACTAGAAAAACAATGTGTAATTAAATCCCATTTTATGACATTAGTGTTGAGTCAGAGCAAGAATGCCTGAGACTTTCTTCCTGCGTGTGAGATGCTTCTTACATATAACATAATCTTGTGTCTAATTTATATTATGGTCTGCATAGGATGCACTGCCCTTTTAATGCACAAAGCAGCTCTTTTTGATCTTGATTCTGGCACTGAGGAACAGAGCAAATATGTCAGAGGCTTGCTGGCAGCATACAGGCTGTAAGTGTTCACACCGGGGCCCACGAATCATTTGAAACACTGCTTGCAGTATCCTGCTGCTTAATATGTGCAGACCTGCAATTTAAGATAAAAGTGTTGTCTGATAATAGAATGAAAGGGTCACCATCCACAACCTGAAGAAGTCTGTTCTGAAGGCTTGTATCTCTCTCAAAATAAAGCACCTTTCAAATTCCTCGTGTGAGAAAGAGAGACTGAGCAGTTACAACTACTGTCACCTCATGATCTGAGGACCATTCATCAGGTCCTAGTGATAGACGGAATAAGAGAAAGAGGGAGACTTTGAGAGAGGAGGAGGACGAGGGAGAGGAGGAGGAGGGACAGGGAGCTGACAGGTTGGTGTGGTGGCAGGGGAGTAACAGGCCCAGAAGGTCTGGAAAGCAGTGAGCATCACTGAGCCGGATACACACACAAATGGGCCGTACCCAAAACACACACCACAATGCTGTCAAGCTGTGCCCACAATGCATGTAAGTGAGTGTACACACAATCAAAAACACACTTTGCGGGGCTTTTGTAAGTTGTTGTTGTAAGGCCATGATTGAGAGCTTTTACAGGTGTCTGGGAGCTGAAATTCAGGTGATGCTACATTTTCTTTCTTTAACAAAAAAGAATAAAAGAATGTGGAAGGGAAGCATAGATAGATGTCTATCCATCCATCATGTGTGTGTGCTCGTTCATTCATTCATCACACTCAATAGCACATACAGTGTACTACTGAAGGTAGGCTGTGTGGGATGTCATGTTTTTAGTTAGCTTGTCTGGTTTTGAATATGGAAAGAAAAAAGAAAGAGAGAAAAAGGCAGTAATTGGGGGGAGTGAGGTCATGCATCCTGGTTTTTATTCAAGCTTAATGCATCATTTCCAGCAGAGATGAGGCGCCATCATTCAGTGGCAAAATTACTGGTGACAATTTGTAACCTTTGCTTTTCCATTCATGTTGATCCATTTCACCCATTGGATCCACTGCCATAATCTTTTTTCCTGATGAATTATGATGAGGAACGTATTGTAATGCTTAGTCAAAGCTGAATGAGTTGCAAGGGCACATTTCATTTGCATTAAAAAACAAAACCAGTGTGGCACCGTTTTAGCTACCACAAAAAAAGACAAGATGATGATGAACTAGTGTACTTTGTGTAGAATGTCCCTGGAAAGCAGGACGTAAAGCATAGTGCTGTGCCTGCTACTGTACAGACAAGACATTTCATACAAGAAATTGGCATGAACACAAACTATCCTCTGTGGCAGTGAATTGGATCTGTCATCCTCTCAATGGAGTAGGATTGGAAATATAATACAGAAATCACTCAAAATTCTTGTAATTACACACACACACACGCAGTCATTTAAGCATGCATAGACGGGGACACACACACACACAGAATCTCTTCTGCAAGAGTACAGTGTTTTCTTTTGCAACCACTGGCTTACCACTCCAGAACTTCAGAACATGGGGCCAAATGAATGCAAAATAAAATTTGATTCAGCTCAATTCTCTACTGCTTTGAGAGGTCAAGTATTCATTCCGTCCTCCCAAAACTGGCTGTGCGTGTCAAGGAAAGCTGAGAGAAATTAGATTCAGTTTTCATGTTAATGGGAGAGCACATATTCAGTTACATGCAAAAATGGGCTTTCTGCATATAAATTCAGACAGTTTTGTGTCATAGATCCTGAAATGCAGAAGCACACACACACACACACACACACACACACACACACACACACACACACACACACACACACACACTACTATTCATATCTATTTCGACTGTAATTGGGTTTTTATTTGGATGATACATTGAAAGTCAATTCATATAAAATGTTGCTTTCTTTGACTTTTTACTTGTTATGGAAAGGAGGAGAGTTCTGCGGACAATTCGGCTCCCGGTAAATACTTCCTGAACGTCTAGATCTTAAGTTGTCAGAGAAACGAGTTGAGCATACGTTACCGGCAGCTCGGCTAGCAGCCCATCAGGGATGTCCTTTGTCGGAGAAACGTTGATTTTTAACATGAAACTGCTTTATTAAACTTTTACTGGTTTTAATCACCTGATCTGTTTGCGTTGGAGAGGATGAGACCTCTGCTTATATGTGTTAACCATAACATCTCCATTTTAAGGTGACATTGTTTTGACATCTGTTTATAGGGTGCTGTTCTTTTGAATTCCAAACAGTTATTAATGTTTCCTGCTTCTGGTATTAGTTTAATTATAAGTTGCTTTGAATAAGAGCATTTATTAAATGTCTAAAAGAAATGGAGGAGAGTAGGCACTGAGCTGCAGGAGATTCACAAACAGACAGGGGAAAAGCATTCTTTTGCTCCAGCAAGCACCTCAGTGCCAGTGTGTGTGTGTGTTACAGTGTCTTTATCCAAGTTGGCATCGCTAGTGCTCATGTTTAATCCAGGGAAATGTATGGGATCATTCTAAAACCTTTCTTCACCTCAGGGTAAAAACAAGTTTTTGTATTTTTCCTCCTTGTCTTTTTCTGGCTTCCTACGTGGCAGCTTTTGTTTTCTGCCAAAGGATTTTTTGAACAATAAGAGAGTGAGGAATCTGAAAATGTTGAATTCGACTACTGATATGCCTGGTTGTACTGCCTGATCCCACGGTGTTTTATAGGATTTTGTAATAAAAGCAGTTCATTTTGCTGTCTGAAAATACTGAAAGATAAAAATGTCTCACACAGATGGTGGTCTTCATTTCCCTGACAATCAATCTGACTGAAATAATGTTTTTACACATTTGATTTGCTTTCACCTCAGTACGAAGGGGCCATACAATGCATCAGTGTAGAGGTAAACACATGTAAATGTACAGAGAAAAAAGACAAACTCCAAGCATTCATCGAGTTGTATTCATCAACATTAACAACGTCTAAACCAGGAAAGATGATGATGATCGTACTCAATCTTTGGTTTACACACAACAACCAATTTTGAGCAAAGCCACATCTAACACAACTTGGGGATTCTTCGGTCATGGATGCCATCTGCTTAACAGATTTAAAGATCACTTACAGCTCACCGCTATTTTGGGAAAAGGAGATAGAACAGCTCACATGAACATATGTAGTCAGAAATGTGTGTTACAGTGTAGAGTGCAAAGGCTCAGTGTCCCTAACCGTGCCCATGCCTGTGCAGGAAAGTGTTTGTTGTTGGCGTGTAGAGCATGTAGAGTCAGATCCAGACAGACATTACAGATATTGGCGCTGCAGAGTTCCACTCCCTGTATCTTGGTCCAGAGCAGATGGCCACAGATCCATTCAGCCAAGGCCTTAATAGAGCCACAGCTGTTGGCAGACAAAGTGAATCTCCCTCCATATGTACTTCCTTGAAAAACACAGCACTGCTCTGTCTGCTCTGCTGTGGGAGTGTGACACAGTCCACAAGCTATGACTCAGACCACTGATACTTCTCCATTTGTCCCAGTCCACACAGGGCAATTTGTTCAAATTTAACAAAGGCTGACAGTGGACAAGTTTGCCCTTGTCTCCTGCTCACATTCAGCCGTAAAGCTTTAACAAGGTGACAGTGAGTTATATAGTTTCACCTAACAAGAGGCGATCCATCTACTACAATTTCCACCTGTGAGAAATACAGCTGTGACTGTGGAGTTCCAGATGTCCTTATTGAACTCATTAATATGCAGGTCAATACAATTCTCCTTAATGAAAAAACAAGTTCTCTGTCTGACTTCATTAGTTGTTAAGTCAGTTGTTATTCTGGTACACATCTTCTGCCTTATTTATTTGCAAAATCGCTTCTTGCTGTGATGATCCTAAATTACAATAAAAGCACTTGTCATATCTCAATTAGAGTAAAACATTATTCTCGACAGGAGACACTTTGATTTAATCCTGCTGCATTTTGGAAGATCATCATAGCATATATGTTGGCAAACACAGAGGTACTTCCTGAAGAAATGTACTATGTTTCTGTTTCTAATGTTATCATTATTCCCATGGAGTTAGCGTGTTTTCTCTGTGTTTTATAGATATAATTCTGCCTCTGTTTAATCACCAAAAGTAGGTCCCTTTCCACAATTGAACCAATAAAAGGGAGTTGGTTAAAATAATTGTATTTGTCCATATAATTTGAATGCGAGTGAATGTTTGTTAGCTGTGGGATGGACCCTGGGCCTGGTGCACGCCAGGACCCCTTATGACCGTGACAAGGATGAAGCAAGTGCAGAAAACGAATGAATGAGCTCTTTCAGGCCAATTCTTGAAAATCTATGTCAAAATTATGAAGTGTGACTGCCATTATCACTATCCTGACACAGGAGAGTGTTGAATGTACAGCGCAGGTTTTAAGGTACTGACGAGAGCAAAACCACAGTTGGAGAAGAGATCTGCAGATTAAAAAGCACAACATTCTTGGGAGATTAAAAAGCAGGCCAACCGAGGAAAGACACCGATGGTAGAGAGAGAGAGAGAGAGAGGAGACATTTTCATCTCACTCAGGTGAGGGACAATACACGCTAATCAACTGGGACAGCAAGGGGCTTGACATTTCTAATTAATATTAATTGAATCACTTGAGTGCCGTGTTTACTGAGTGGGAGCCACCATGGATCAACAATTCCACTTGCTGCAAAGGGGGGGAATCGCAAACATAGCAAACACAACAAATGCATTCCCATGTACACACACACACACACACACACACACACACACACACACTAGCTGCACACACTTGTGTTGATGATCTACAGGAGAGAACTGTCTCCACTCCGTTGCTCATGTGAGTCGCTGCGTTGTTGTTGTTGTTGTTGTTGTTGTTGTTGTTGAAGTTTGTATTCAGAAAAATCTGTGTGTTTTGAGGGAGGAGAGTAATCAGAAAGAAATGATGGAAGAAGTAGAGGTGGAGTTGTGAGAAGAATGAAGTACAGCGGAGAACATAAATAACATATACCAAGTTTAGAAAACAAATGTGAAGTGGGAGGTGCCAACAAGTGCAGACCCAAAGGGGAATAAATACCCATTACCATTGTGTGTGCAAGGCAGCAGGTTTGAGACTGCGAATGTGTCACATGTGACTTCTGGTACATCTTTTCTGTTCTTTTCCATAAATATACTGTGTTAAAAAACATAACAATTCAGGGAAGAATCTTTAAAACTACATCATGAAGTGGGCTGAATAGAAGACAAAGAAAAGTAAGTTGGGCTTGCAAGGAATAGATAAAGTGTAGTGAAGTGGCGGGTTAGAGATGAGAGGGGCTGGGTGTGCGATGATGTCTAAGAAGCAATCATGTGGATGGTTTGACATTTACTGAGGGTCGCAGGAAGTGGTTTGTAGTGGCCTTCGGTCAGGTGAGGAGGATATCAACTAGACTGGATAGTTTGTCGAAAAAGATGAGCTGGAGGTTACGGTGTGAGGAAAAACTGGAGGACGCTTGAAATCAATAAAGTGGATTTGTGAAGTGGGGACGTCGAGGGCTAACAGAATAGGGAGGAGATGGCACTAAGGACAGATGGTGTTTAAACACCCTTAATGCTGAGAGAGCTGGAGAGTGTGTCAAAAAAATCAACAGAGGGAGTATTGGTGTCCAACTTCTGCTATGGTACATACACATGCCAACTGGAGTACAGCAGCACACCATGGCACCAGTCTGGACAGGCTAAGCTATCTGAACAGCATGAGCAATGTGACTATTCATCTAGGCATGGTAGGGCAAACACAAACAAACACTCATACACACACATTTATTAAAGTAGTGCTTCTGCTGGGAAAGGACACCATGTTGCTCCACTTTAAACAACCAAACAGCCCAAAAAGTCTATTTTCCCCCTTTTTTAAAAAGGAGCAATTATAAAAAGGATTAAACAAAAGCATGACCTGTTGTTCAAACAGTTTGCTGAATGCACAAACAAGCCATAGAGAAACCAAGGAGGACGAAGAAGCAAAAACTAGGACAGTCGCACTCCCCTGTCGATCTCTCATTCAGTCACACCTTCAAGTCATTCCCACAACATGAGGCACACAGCAGGACTCTCTGCAGCAGGGCTACGCTGCAGTGACAATGATGATTACAACCTCTTTTACAGAGAGACATGCATCAACAGTGTGTCAGTACATGAAGTGCATTGGAACAGAACTGTCTTCCAAACAATACAATTCACAACAGCAGCCAAACTGCTTAAATGTCTGTGGCACACTGAGCAGCTGTCTGTTAAAGGGAAACTCTATTTTCATACAACCGTAGGCTTATTTTTGTAGTTTTGGAGTTAACTCCCTGCCAGGCCTAAGCATCGGGGATTTTTTAAAGATGTTTTTTAAAGTGTGTTTTGTAAGCGCAACGTACTCCTTTAACGAATAACTCGTTGCATAAGTTGAGTGTGTGTAAGTGTGTAAGTGCGAGTATGAAGTCAGCACTAACGTCATAGCTGTGAACGCTGTTTACAGTTTATTTGTTGGTGAATAAAAGCTACAACTGCTCAAGACCGGAGCCAAATACCTGCTGATTAAAGTGAAGGGGGTTAGCCCCGAAAATTAGCCACAAAAGCGGCCCATTCTCACTTAAGGTGGGCTGATTGTTAAGGCAGATCAGCTATTCTCATTGTATGAAGACAAGCCCTAGCTCTGAGTTTTTGACCAGCACCTCCCCCCCCCCCCCTCCTGCGACCTGAGCGCCTGGCCTTACAGCCCTATAGCAGAAACCCATAATTCCTATTGGTATTAATAACATTGCAGTCTGAGCGGTAAGAAACATGAATGGTCAGATGATCATAAAGGATATAAACAAACCTCCAGCTTAGCCAACAGCCAAGGGTAAAATTTGTACCAAAATCATCTGCCATCACAGTTTACACATTGACTTTGACCTGCCGTACTGGCTGTGATTGTGTACTCATAGTTTTCCTGTGCATAATAAGCACATGGACTAAGAGAGCTCATTGACTAAAGATACATTTAAACAAAGAGAAAAAAATAATCAATCAATGTCAATAAACAAGGGGTGAATATCGACATCGAAAAAACATTTTCTTATAGTGGTTTTTGGTTGAGTGTTGTTTCTTTCAGCGGTGCAGGTCCACAAGAAGTGGATATGAACAGTTTATGGTAAACTGTTTGGTATTAACCCAATATGGGGATTATGGGTGTGAGGCATTTCATCAAATTATCTATCTGACTGCAGGCAACCATGCACATCCATCCCTCTAAACCACCTGCAGAGAGGGTTTACCCTCTGATCAAGGTCTCTCACCTGGGAAGCCTCAGAGCACATCAGGCTGACTGAATTGAATATAGATATGGGTAAATGAATTATGAATTATGAATGGGTACCAATCCAAAAAGTGAAAATGCAATAGCTTTTCAAATTAAAATGGATTTTCTAACCATCAGAGAGAGTGATAGGACTTGGAAACTTTACACGGACAGTGAAGTCCTACATATATAGAGGCTGATGGGAAAACTGAAATATTTTCATTATTGCAGGTCACTGCAAATACATAATAGTGTGAACTCTGGTGCTACATTTTGTAAGTCTAATTTTACAAACTGATATATTTTCATCTATATATATATATATTTTTTTTTTGTGTCTGCATCACACACAAGATAAACAGTGAATGACACCCTTTTTTGGCAAAATAGCTGTTGAGATATTTGAACAAATTTAGAAGAAGCAAAATACCCACTAGGTAAAGATGTGTGTTTGTGTGTTGGATGAATGCTTCACATGCAGTGAAAGCCTGTGGGTGTCCATGTGTGTGTGTTAAGCTGGCACTCACACATACATACACACACACAAAGCCCAACAATTCTGCTATGTTACAGAGCTATTCCCGTGTAGGGACAGCTGAAGTTGATCTCATTAACTTGCCCTTCATTCAAAAAGCTAATTACACACAATCACAGCCTTCACAGCACAATCAAGCCCTGGCGGAAGGAGAGAAAGAAAGACTGAGGGGGGTAAGAGTTGGAGAGAAAGTCAGGAACAAACACAAAGAAAAAAAGAGAGCCGAGGACAAACTGTGAAGGAAAGCAGAGCACAGGAAACAAAGTGATAGAGAAAAGGGAAATAAAGATGAGGCTTCATTACTTCAAAGCCTTCAACAAGTATTTTACTTGAGTTAAACTGATTTTCTTTCTCATGTACAGCAGTGGATTGGCTCAGAGTCAGAATCTTTTTGAAAAGCTATTTGTTTCCAGTATCCCTAATAAAGGAATTAATGTTATGTTAATGACTTTTCAGCCTATTACTGCACTGCTGATGGATCCATCTGTACTTGAAAATGTCTTTTCCCCCAGAACCTTGCCGCATGGTTATTTGCGTCATAGTCTTTGTCAGGTAATTTATGAGAGGACATTAAGCCGTTAATACATTGTGTTACAAAAAAGAAGACAGTTTAATGACATTGCGTAGATGAGCAAACTAGCAATCAATAATGCCATATAATGAAGCCTGTTGAAGGTCTACTGTGAATGGAGAACAGTGGTTGCTGAAATTTAAAAGAGAATACTTAAAGCCCGTGCATGCTTGTGTGTGTGTGTATGTGTCCACATGTGTGCAAATGTTTCTTTATGTGTAGTGTAAAAACAGTTGTTGGAAGATACAGGTGCAACAGAGCAGGGCCTGTGTCTAGGCACACTTGACTTCCCACTGTAAAGATCAGTGTTCAATCCCCAGCAGTGCCCTATCTCTTATCAAATGTTTTACTGACCCTCACTTTGTTTTATTACCAAAAAACAGTGTACACAACGATTTAGGTGTCGGAGATAAAGAAGTCCAATTCTGGGCTGGAAAAAGAGTCTCGACCTCATCACTAACACTTTTATCTTCAGCATGATCAACTAGTTACTGAAGTCTCAAAACAGGTTATAAAGGAATTCACTGGAGAAAAGTTTTATTCTTCAAAAACAGAGAACAAAACCCGAGTCCGCCTCGAGAACAGACTGAAGAAATATTGTCTGATGCTCACTTTTATTACAAGAATAACTCCATCCTGAATTCTTGAAGATCACCACCCTTCCTTACAAACTTGCTCTTTTAGCACTCTAATGTAGGTCACACGTGTGATAGGATCTCACTCTCGTGGCCAGTTGTTGCTGACTTCAGCATTATGGTAAGCCTGACCCGCTCGTAGCCCTGGTGTTTTGATACTGTCCAGAACTCTCTGGTGGAGGGGGATTGCATGTCGCCTTTGATGTATGCACCCATGGCTCTTTTGAGTCTGGCTCCTCAAACCTTTGCCTGATCATGGTACTTTAGGCATTTTTAATTTGCCAGGTACATCCATCACTTTTGACACTGTTTATCTTCAGGGCCTTTCAACCTGCTCCTTTACTCTGCCTTGCCACTAGATATGGATACAAGATTACATGCTGAATACATGTACTACAACATAGGTAGCAGGCTTTTCAGTTGGCACTAACAATCCCTTTTACTATATGAAATTACAAACTTAATTTGTGGCAGATTATGTCTATGATAGCTAATTAATGTCACTCTGTAAGTAACTAACCCAAAGGCAAATTGAAACTTAGCTGTTGTCTTGTTAATATGCTCTTTGGCAACAAAAGGTAGTTACAGATCTAAGAACAACTAAATGTTCAACTGCATTTACTTTTACATGTGCAACTCTGAACATACATGGAACAGATAAAGACATAACTGGCAGTGGTGCTTCTGGCTTGGCTGAATTGGACACAAGTGGCAGTGAATGCGGACGGGAAACTATTGAAGGATCATGTCCTTGTCGCTGCACTAGTGACTCCTTGTTGGTCGGTGCACCTGTGCAGCGAGGGGTCGGCTTCTGGGAGGATAGTGTGAACGCTGTCCTGATCCTCGCTGGCAGGGGACAAGAAACAGGTGGCAACTCTGTGTGCATTGGAGTAAGCTTGTGGCAATGTGGCGGTAACAAGATGCATGGTTGCGTTTGCTTTACCAAATTGAGAGAAAGGGGAAGGACAAAGAAAAGAAGTGGTGAGCAAAATTAAGAGAGAAGGGGACATTACATAAAAGGACTATGAAAGAGGTGATTCCGGTAAAGAAAATGTTTACTGCTGTCGTCATTCGCCCAACCTCTCCTGCTTGTTTTCTTCATACCTCCTCGTATCTCATGTCTCTTCTTCTGTCCTGTCTCGCGCTTTGTCTGAGTCTGAGGAATGCTGTCGTTACGAAACATTCTTTTTTGTTGTAGACTTCAAGTGTATTCATAAATTTAATTCTCTGTTGTTGTCTTCTTTATGCTTTTTCACCTCTGTCCCTGACTGCTTCTATCTCTTTCTCTAGCTCTGCAATGTTTGCCTTTCTATTTCAGTCAGACAGCAGCACAAGTTTGACTTATACTGAAGCTCTTTTGACTCTTAAAGTAAGGTCAGTGCTGGCTGTGTCGCATCACTTGTCTACAGTGGTTTTGTTCAGACACATTTCAGTCACCACCAGACACACTGTAAGCACACTGTTTAAAAAGTCCTTGGCAGAATATAACATGTTTTAGTCTTGTAGGATACATGTCATATAGTGTTTTTGTGCTGTTTCCGTTTTCCGAAATACACACTTTCAGTGCAACAAACAGAAGCACATATGGGTAATAATTATTCAGAATGACAGCGAAGGCATGTCCCAGTCCTACTGCGATTGGTTTACCCTGATATTCTTACCCTCATCCTAATCAATCTCACTGCTAATATCTAAACCTAACCGCCCAACCAACAAAGGTAGTATGGCGTGTAAGGTCTTTGCCATAGATGGAAAGAAATATTCCCATCATTCTGCACAATACATTTTCATATGTGGTTCTGTTTGTTAAAGGGACAGTGTGCATTTGTTGGAACAATTGTCATTTCGGTTTGGCGACCAATGGGACATTTTTCGCACTATTGGGGTTTCGGAATAGTGGTCAGTCCCCCTTGTGAAGAGGCCAATGACTCATTGTCTGAATTCATTGTTTGAATTTAAATGGTTAAAATGCTAGCATGTGCTCTAAATGGCACATTTACACAAAAATGGTCTTTAAGCATGAAAAGAAACATCAGGTCACAGTGGCATGTGTTTGACAGAGCTGGAGTGGGAGTCTGCTTGGACTGTAAATGACAACTAAACATTGATGCCGAGTTGTGTTTGGTGTAAAAAAGGGATAAATGGACTGCATTTATATGGATAACGTTTCAGCAGCTGGACTGTCAGTTCGGAAGACACACACAGTAGATCAAGACGTGTGCATTCATATACACACGTCCAATTGCAGAAAGCAAAATCTCACTTGAATGGGTTGAGCAGGATGAAGCTTTCTCAAAAGTAAAAATGTTTTATTGAAATCACATGTAATTTGACATTTCAATAGGCCCGGGGGGATTTAATCCTATATACAGGAGTGTCATACTATGCAGCTCTGCTCCTCGAAAGCAGCCTCAGGCTCTGTCTGTACCGACCCTGGCCTGCAGTCATTCAGACAACTGGGAATAAAATGAGCTAAATAGAAAAAGATTAAGACGGATTATAGCTGGTGTAGTAAACCATCTGAATACTGTCACATCACTATGGAGTTGAAGGCTTATGATGTAAGCGTGTATGGACCGTTGAGCATATATCATGGACACAACAAATGCTGTGGGAGTACAGATGTATGATCATACATAAAGTATTATGTTTTAACATGTATGCGATGCACAACATACTGCAACAATTAAACAAATTTAAAAATGAACAGATTTTTGATTAAGAATTCAAATGTAGGTACATGTGTGGGATGTTTGGACACAGTTTGGAGGTATTACAGAAACAAAAAGAATGTCTGGACATTGTTTTTGGCACATAAACAACTGAACAGCTGCTATTGGTGGTTGTCAATTTACTTGGTATGTATGGAAGTGTATAGATGTCTATTACATATCCATTGCTAAAAAGCGATTTTAGCAATTCATTACTGAAATTAGTGTATTGGGACTAAGCTTCTTTTTTTGGGTTATTGAGTTATATGACACACTTCTGTGTTTGTTAACTCTAGCAGGGTAAACTCTACTTTAAAATCAATTACTGTTTGTATCTTGAACTCTCTTTTCCAGCCTTTGAAAGTTTTCCTCTCTCTGTATTTCTCATGTTCTCTCAGCTTCTCATTCATCACGTTCCATGGGAGACAAACGATCCTATACAAAGGTACTGGAATAAATGCCGCCCTCCCCCTGCTATCGACAGGCTCTACTCAATTGAATTTAATGCTTGGCTGCCCTTGTTTTTTCTTTCTCAGTCTCGCAAACAAACTCATTTATTCTAATTTTGTGATGTCTCCATTTGCATCTGTGAGCGCTAACATCGACTCCACCCTCGTGTGGGGCTGTGCTCGACTAGGGTTGCATCCATCAATTAATCACTTAATCAGACAATTAATGTAATAATGCACGGCTTGATCAACAAAATTACGATAGGCATTTCAAAACAAGGTATCCAATATCTAACACAAATAGGGTGGGAAATGGCAGGTAATTATTCCCTCCTATGTTAAGTGAATATCTATGGATACCAATGTGGTAATGAAGCTAAATAGAGCTTGGATAGAACCAAGACAAATATTTTGAAAGATGACAAGTGCTGTCTGTATCGCGAGTAAATGAGACAACACTAATATACAGATGTTAAGACAGAAACTGTAAGGATGAAGTAGTAACATCCCGCCCTCTCCCATAATTGGAAATACATTTTATCAGTTTCCTGTTTTATTTTAGTCACTCACCTTTCCTCTCGTTGCAGCAAACTTCACTCACCTGTTGTCACTCCCCTCATTAGTCTCTCCATTTATATAGCACTCCAGTCCCTTTGTCTTTTGCCAGTTCGTCTTTGTTCTCCGTATCAAGCGGCCCAGCTTTTTGTCCTGTCTCGGTGTTCCTGGTTATCCTGATCTCTGCCCGTGTTTTTGACTATGCCTTTTGCCTGCTCCCTGTCGGATTTGTTTGCTGTCTCCCATCGATCACCCATGGACTAAACCTGTTTTTCGGCAAGTAAAGACGATTGTATTGAATTTACCCCTGTGTCTGAGTCGTGCATTTGAGTCCTACTCTTTATGGTTACCACCTGCAGTCACAGAAGTAGTTCAGACTTAAAATATGATAATAGAATAAGAGCAAATATCAACGTATCCTCATACAACTGTTCGTATTTTGTTATTTTCCGTGCGTTTCCCTACAAATGTCGAGAAACACAAGCGATCAGTACACCTGCGCGAGCCACTGCAGTGGAGAACCTGTTTAGGCAACAAACAACCTGGTTAGCTTTCAATTGAAGTAACTTCGGAAGTGGCGTGACTTAAGTGCAGAAGTTACGTAACAAATATTTCAACGTTGACTTCTGGTTTCATACGGTCACGAACAGCAGCATGTGTTTATACTGTGTCACCTGTTCTGTCCAAAATTATTACATGGGTTATATACGAATTATCGTGCATTACTTTTTGTACGTATACGATCAAATAGTGTATGAGAACAGCCTGGAGATATTAATGGCTCTAAGCATACAGAACATATTTCCTATTTATAATAATGAAATAAAGTACCAAAAGTAATCATAAATTCAGTAAGAGCAAAATATTAATAATAAATAAGACATTAAAACCAATAAATAAACAGGGAACTCAGATAAAGGTAAAATGTGTGTTTTAGAAGAGACATTGAATCATAGAGGAGTCAAATACAATCAAACTGTTGTGACACACATACACGGGGGAGAGGATAAAACAAACCACTACTCTCCCAATCACATCCTCTTTCTTTTCATTTGTCCATTTGTATATATGGTCCAGTATTAGGGGTGTCATTTCTCAGACAACAAATGGGAGGGAAAAGGCTTTCTCAGCTAATCC
This sequence comes from Cottoperca gobio, assembly GCF_900634415.1. Classification (NCBI taxonomy): domain Eukaryota; kingdom Metazoa; phylum Chordata; class Actinopteri; order Perciformes; family Bovichtidae; genus Cottoperca; species Cottoperca gobio. The sequence continues at coordinate 7,505,246 of NC_041360.1, read as the reverse complement.
TTCTGTCTTAGTTATGAGAAGGCATCCTTTTAGTCCGAGCACACCTATGGCTGACCAGTCTCTCTGTTTCTGCACTGTCCATCTCAGAAGAAGAGGACAGAAGAAATACCAAAGATTGATCTGTTGTCATCACTTCTGTCCTGGACACTAGCCAGCTGGTTAATACATAGTGTATAGAGAAACACATGTACAGCACTCTTGCTCACCCTCTACAGTGGAACTCAAGACTTTTCCATCCCAATCTCCCCCAGAACATTGCACTCAATAACGGCAAAACCACAGCTGCAGAACAGAGTACAAACGAGCAAAAGGAAATCCCAAAATCTGAGCGCTCAGTGTGCTGTTGCGAATTTTCTGCCTTCCTGGATCACTGCGTCTGAGCATTCAGCCGGGCTGCTTCCAAATATACGCACAGCATCGCTCGTACACACAGACACGGGAGAGCACGCAGAGGACACACACCCACAAAGCAGTTGTCAGTCATTCAGCTAAGCTTGCTCAGATACGAGAACGAGCAGTCGCTCAGTCAAAAACTTGTTAGTGTCGCCTCTCCTCTGAGGAGCTTCAGGCGTTGACACTACCTTGGAACGTCAGCTATTGATCAGATCAATCAAAGCCAAGTTCTAGACACACAAACGCTCTTGTTTGTCCCACATTGGAGGGAGATGACTGATTCTGGCATTTGCACTCTATTGCAGCAGTAAGTAAACCATTTATCAAGATAGTGAACAACAAAATCAGATACTTCCACAAATAGGCAGGTGAATGTTTTAAAAGTGGACAAGCTTTTCCCGTTACCCTGCATGCGAGTGCACATCGGGAGTGACATTGTCATGCATTGATGACTGTAAAGTTCACTGTTTAAAAGTGATTGAGGGAAATTTTGATTGGTTATTTGCATTTTCTAGATTACATGTATTTAACTGAAAATGAATAATTCTAATACGTATTCAATCCATTGTCATCCTTTTTGAACAGGTACTACTACCTTTGTCTTTTATCTTTATAAAAAACGGATATCTCAGATATGACTGCAGTATCTTGGGGAGGAGCGACTTGACATGAAACTTGACTTTCCTGAACTATGAACTCGACTTGAATAGTCTTACCGAAGAAAATAATGACTTGGGACCAAATTACTTGAGTCTCATGTCTGATATTACATATAAAACATTATTCTGCTATTATTACACTATTCTAATCACTGTTCCTATTACTGCTTTTATTGTTGAGTATTGTGTTGTAGCTGTTAACTGATACACAGACAGCATGTGACAGTTTAACATGAGGTAAAATGTGGTCTGTACTCTGAGGCTTGCTGAAGTTTGCACAGTGCACTGTGCACGCATTATTTCCCAAGTCCCAAACTTCAAAAGTCTGCAAAATCATAATCTGTTTATTTGACCTCTGCTTATCTTGTTGTTTTATTTCATTAATTCAAAACCATTCTACTGTGTAATTGTGTAGTATGAGAGACCTGCTAATGTAATCATAAAAATAAAAACACTGCGGTCACGAGCCATTGTAATTTAAATCTGAACACCAGAAAATACGATGCCACTCCTGTGTGGCTGAGATGGGAAGTAGATTATAGCTGTCAAAATCCTCCTCAAGCAGATCAACCATAAAATTAATACAATAGTTAGGTTACAACATTAATAATGGGCCTTTTTGAAATGCAGCACCGCTTGACTTGCTTTCTTTATTTTGAGGTAACATATATCTGCAATATCTGTGTTACATTACGTTTTGTATTATTAGTTCTGCTGGAACAACAGAGGACTCTATACATTTGGTTCTTGATAAATTCATATTCCTGCATTGTATGAAGATCCTCCCTCGAGTACAAGAATACAGACTCGCGCTGAGCTAATGGTACTTGTATCTTACATACAGTATACACAAAAGCAAGTAAGACTTACTGCAGGGCATGAAAATAAAAATTATAATAAAACAAAGACAGAGAAATACATCTCATCCAACCATAACATCTCCACAGTGACCTGCAGCGAGAATACCTCAACCGCTGTCACAAAACACCACCCTAATCCTACTACATACCATTATCGCATCTAACGGTGACACCTGACAGTGCTACCATCCCTTCTGCTGTCGTTAGAACTGTATGTGCAGTGGTTGCTCGGCTCCCCAGTCTTCTCAGCTGCAGAATCTGAGCTTCATGCAAAGGAGGCTTCATCAATAACTCATAAAACAGCTTGTTTCGCCGTTCTAGCGAGTAACCTCCATGCCTTAAAGGCACTTCCTGCTTAGCGTGAAAAAATACAGCGCTGGGGAGGACTTGTTAAAAATATATCATCTCAAGAGACGGAGGGCTCGCACATGAATACATAAGCAGGTGCGTTTGTCATTGGCGCCTGTGTTCACAAATGCATGTATGCGCATTTATAAATGTGTGTATGTGGATATTCTGTCTCACTGTGTGTTTTGGAGGCAGTCATGCTGCTCTAGCTTCACTCCCCTGCAGGTTCTTGCCACAAAAATAGTCCATGCCACATAGTACATCATAACAGTGAAGGGGCCAGATAACGATGCAGGTCCTGTCATGTTTCATGCATTCTGATAAGGAAGCCTTCACGGGGAGAAAAGCAAAGAACAAGGTGAGCGGCCTACAGGGATGACAGGCTGCAACTACCAGTGAACCATGTTGGTGCACAGCCTACCTCTTAACACGCTCCCTGTACCACAGTGCATCTCAAAGTTCATAATGTGGCTACACAGATAAGGCTGGTGAACATTTTGAGTGTGGATAACACACATTATATGTACCTGCTGCTTTTATGAAGCAGGGCCTTTGTGGAAACATCTCTGCGTGGTAGCAGGAGAAAAAAAGAACAATTTTATGTCAATGTATTTCTCATGCATCATTGCTGAATGGAATGCACCAATTATTTCATTTCATTAGCTTTAATTTTAAAGATAAATATAGGTTTGGCTAGAAGGCGCTACAAAAATACAGTGGATATTAAGAGGTGTAAATTATGGGTGAGTGCCTCTGTTCTGACAGATAACATTACTCAGTGATGCAGACCATTGAACCATCAATTTGTCCTTCTGTTTCTTGCTCTGCGGTTTTTTTTCTTCTACACCCCATACGCTCTTTCTTTCAGTTCAGTTTCAGTTCCCTCCTCTCTATCAACTTTCTCATTTCTCTTTTGATTTGGCTCTCATCTCTCTCAATCATCTTGTCTTCTCAGATTTCTGTACGCTATTTCTATATCTCAATCATCGAGGGCAAAGTGAGGAATCCTACGTAATATCACACTGCAGTGCACTTCACTAATGAAAAGGGGGGCTTGTGTGGGACTGACGGGAGTGGCAAATGTTCCTGTTTCTGTCATCCTCCCTCGTTTAAACTTTTTCTCTCATTGCCTCAGCTTGTCATCAGTTTTTGGTGCTACAGATGACACGTTTTTTATTCACAAAGGGCAGTGCAGCATCCTTAAGACCCTGCATGTCTTGTCTGCTAACTGGTTTCTTTGTGTGCCGCCAGCAGATCCAAGTATGCAACACGCTCTCTGGAGTTCATGTAAGTTGTTGCGCGCCCACCCTGCCTTTTCCAACCCCATTGTGCCGACTGAGATGGCTCTGACTGAACTGCCTTCAATAATTAATTCCAAATCAAAGCGAGACAAAATGGAACGCGGTAAAAACAAATGACTTTCCACTTGGAGGGAAACATAGTTGCAAGTGTTTTACATGAGGTGGGAGTTCAGATAACAGCTAATATGGTATAGTGATGTGAATACAAGCAGAAATCTGAGAAATAAATGGTCACTGTGACTCCTAATGTGTGTAAGTGTGAATAATGCAAGGACCCAGAGAAATAATGCTATTCAAAGTTGAATTGAGCAGCAATTACTACATTTGTACGCATTTTTGCATTCATTTTGTAGGACTGTGCATATGTGGTTGTGTGAGAGTCAATTGTGCGAAATTAGTCGTGTCTGTCCACTGTACAGTACTGTGCTCCCCTTTCATCTCTTTACCCCCTACCTCTAAGCCCCGCAGTGGCCCAGCTTGGCGGCGGCAGCACTCTCGTTAATCACACAGTGTCAGGCCTTTAATAAGTCCTTGACGGGGGTTCGCCGTGAACGACACTCTTTATCAAAGGTTTACACTGCCAGTGTGTCCTGGAGAATGATTGATCCCACCACGCTCAGGTCTGCCCTTCATGCTGACTGGCGGAGCAACACCCACACAGCCAGCGGTAGACAGCGATTGCTGAGGTGCACGGACATGTGTGGGACTCAAAACGTGCGTCTCCATGTGAGGGTGAGAGTGTGTTTGGGTGGCAGCGGCACTGTGCTGGCACCAGGCGGCTACGTCTGGGTGATGGATACTTCTGCCTGTTCCATTTCTCTCCCTACCAAGCAACCCTACAGGATGCTGCATCTCCAAACGTACAATACTCCCATTATAGTTGCTGTGATAAAGTGATGTTTTAACCTTGCCTGCTTCTGGCTGGAAAGGAAGCAGCCAATCCACTTTACAAATGAAGTAATATCAGCAATCGGTTGGCCTTGTTTTACTTATCGACGTTATACTATAGCCTGTGTGAAGCATTATCAGGGCAGTGCTGGACTTGTCATGAGGGAAGCTAGAAATATAAATGGATTTGATGAATATTTAATCCATTACATCCAAACAGCCTGACATATAATAATTTAAAAAAGATAAAGTGTTTGTGATGCTGTGCTCTTTCATGGGCATTACATTACACGTGTGACAAAGCAGGATAATAAATAATAATAGTGAGAAAGTTGTGAAAAAACAAATTAGTGTCAAACAATCATAAAAAAGTAGATAGATAGAATACATTGTTGGATTTAATGCAAAACCCACTAATCCACCAGGTTGCAGATTTTAAATTATATTTATGTACTAACATCACAACTCCTATCCAAACAAACAGTCCCTTTAGTATTTCTAGTTTCTAGACAACAACAACAACCCCACACCAACCCTTCATAGTTGAACTAAATCCAATATTAATATGATGAAAATGACCTCCTATTACATTAAAAGCACTTTTCAAAAAGGGTGTCATGCAGGTACCACACCTTTCTTGAGTAATACAGAATATGCTTAAACATACTCCGCAGAAAAGCAAAAAAAAGTCCCATAATTGTAGAAACGTGGAAGGTGGTTAAAAAACAGAATTAACAGAATGTAACTGACTCTATAATTAGGAGAGGCATAATTAATTATCCTGTGTTTCTTTGAGATTTTTAAAACAAAGTGCATCTCTTTGGAATATTAAGTCACTGGGTTCATTAATATTTGGTAATAATTTACTTTAATTTAATTTAAAGCAAATGTCACTGTATTACTTTTATTGAACGGAAAACAACACTCTACCTAACACAGAAAAAAAAAATAAACTAAAAATAAATCACATAATAGTTGATGATATCAGCGCCAATTGTATTGGCAGACCTGTTTGTAAATAGAAGTGCGGCGACATGAATCGCTCTGGGAAGTCCCCTGAATGTAATCTAAAGAGAACAATTTGGTATTCTCTGAGAAAAGCCTGCAGGCAACGCAACGATTAGGAGACTGACTGCGAGGGCCTACAATCTAACTCTCTCTCTCTCTGTCTTGCTTTCTCGCACACGCACACGCACACGCACACACACCTCTGTCATGAGGTGGTTGACTCACCATCTGGTAGAATGGGCAGGCAGGCAAACTTTTGATTAAGAAGGAGGGACATTAAACAACTGTGTAATGGTTTAATATGTGCCTGCTCTGTCCATGTGTGGCTGTATTTTGTTGAAAAGACTCCGTCTTGGCTGTGATGTCTGTCCACATTCGTAGTGGCGTCGTCTCCCTCAGCCCCTACAGGTTGCTGATACAGAGGCCTCTCCTATTATTCCTCAAGACCTTTTAGCCAAGACGTGCCTCTGTAATCATCTCTGTAACAATAGTATTTTTTTGTCCCCTTACCAATGCGACAGCTATTTGTTCTGGGACAGATATGGATGCAAGCAAACAACAAACATAGAAAATATAATAAGACTGGCGTGCCTCTGCTGAACGCATTAGCAAGACAGAGTGAAAAGTGGAGTTGTAAACTTGTATGAAAACCACTATAAGCTTCTTGTAGAAATGGAACTGTGGCTGATCAAACTATTGCAATTATGTCTTTTCAGCTTAGCGGCCACATAAACTGGGTTCTGTCTGTATAGATTGAGCAATGCACACATGGAGTAATAGATTGAAGTAGAAATGGCAGCAGTGATTAAAGCCGGTATTCAAAAGGTATAATAACTACAATTTCTCCTCTCACCAAGCTGCCATCCTGGCCGCATAATTGCCTAGTGTTTCCAAAGTGAGCATGTTTATCTGACCAATGATGTGAAGGCTGGCAAACAAAGGAGCTCTGATAGTGTTAAGGCAATATAGAGAATGCACTAGATGTGTTGCTATATGCTGCATTGTAAAAGGCAGAAGATGAGAAACGTCGGAGAGGAGGGAAAAGGATAGTGTAGAGCAGCGGTCCCCAACTACCGGTCCGCGGACCGGTACCGGTCTGTGCGTCTGGGTTTCTTGACACGTGTCAAGACCATAGGTCAAGACGCTCGTCTCAGTCACATGATACTTTACTTCAAAAATTAAGCCCACAAGCAACAATGAGTGGAAAACAAACGTTTAAAGAGTTTAAAGACCCAATGAGGAGACATTAAAAAGACAATATCAGGAGTCCTACTTAAATATCGCTACAGGTGATTCTCATGCGCCGCTCTGCATAATATACAGGCTCGCACATGAGGCAACGAAGCCTTCAAAACTGCTCCGCCGGCACCCGGCGTTAAAAGACAAGCCCTTGGTGTTTTTGAAAGAAGGACATAAACAATTACTGATGGCCACCACATCAACACATGCGAGTACACTGAGAGCGGCATACTTAGTGACTAACCGTATCGCTAAGAGAAGAAACCTTTTACCATTGGTGAAGAATTTATACAACTATATTGGACCGTCTCGTTGCAGAGACACAAGCTCAGGGCTGCCACTGATTCAGCGTAATGGTGAGTTTTATTATGCACTTTGTATTTGTTTTTATGCCGGTCGTATCATTTTATTTCGTCATATTTATCCCTCCCCCCACTTTGAAGGCCGGTCCATGAAGATATTGTCTTACATAAAACCGGTCCGTGGCGCTAAAAAGGTTGGGGACCGCTGGTGTAGAGGATGTAATGGCTACATTGCCTGATCTACCTTCACTGAGGTTGTTCTTTACATGTAGAGTTAAATGCCAAAGGATTTAAAACAAAGAGCTCAAAATGGTTTTGATACTGCATGGTTAAATCACATAGCTCTGTTTTGTATCCTCAAACTTTTGGTTCCTTTGTTTGTGGATTCAGAATTTCACACTGCACAGTGAATTATTTTGCATTTTGAAGATTGTTTTTCCTTATAAACTTCATAAAAAAAAGCAGAGAAAGGAACATGTTGCAACTATATCTGCAGCATGAATCCAGCTTTACTACATAAAAACAGCCAGGCTTTCTACAATACAAAGGCAATGCTCAGAGACATTCTTTAATGATCTCTAAGAACGATTTCAGGCCTGAGGGATGCAGGCTACACAATGACAAACATTCATGTGTGCGATCACGCATAACCAGCCATTCAAAGAACTCCAAACTATTTTCTGCGAGACAGTGGCTCTGCCCTAAAAGTAAATGATCTCTCTCTCTCTCTCTCTCTCTCTCTCTCTCTCTCTCTCTCTCAATTCAATTTAATTCAAATGGCTTAATGGCATGACCTAACACTGTACATATTGCTAAAGCATATTTAAATCTTGAAATGAATTACATAGCATTAACATCAATAAAATAAACAAAAAAAAGATAGAGTCCTACAGCAGGATGCAGGTGACTGTCACTCACTGTCTGTCAGTTTATAACAGAAAGCCACACAGACTGCTGCCGGCTCACAGCTCTTAGCATCCTCCCACAGTAGGACTGGTATTGTATCTTCTTTTGAGAGCAAGAAAACCTTTTGTTCTTAAATACATTTAAAATATATATAGCTCCCTGATGTTTTTATATTTATCAAATTCGGTGAGGAAGTGTCACTCTTTAAGGCTCACTGCTCTTACCACACACACACACACACACACACACACACACACACACACACACACACACACACACACACACACACACACACACAGTCGTCTCGTAATGCAATTTGTTCTCCAATATATTGTTGTGTTCTCCCTTGGCAGACAGTTTTCATGCAGACACCCTATGGATAATTTCTGCTGGCCTTCTGTTCTTCTGAATAAGATTTTGGTTCCACATGTATATAAATTGGACTTGCTACAATACATGTACATGTACAACTCTTGCAAATGCTGATGTTTACTGAGCATTTTCTTTATAACTAAATCAAGTTTTCAGGAAACAATACATGTTCCAATGAAATGTGTTTTTATCAAGTTTAGGGTTGGATTTTCCAATGCTGAGAAATCTTGTATTCACAAAATGTATCCCACTACAGACTATAAAAGTCATGTAAATGGGGTATAGTGTTTTCTTAACACACAGAAGCAATTATTCATGGTTAACTTTTGTGTTAACGTGGAGCTCTAAAAAAGTAAGAAAAACTTTTAGGACAACCACACAATGTAATGTCATTTTTATCATATTGTCATATTACGCCTTTGCATTGGAATCAAGCATTCTAACTTTAGCCGAAACCTCTTCTGCAGAAACATTTCAATTTTACAGCCAGTTGCCATCCACTGATTGAGTCTCCTCCCAAACCCAAACAAACATCTTACACATACTATAATCATGCCTAATAAGCAGCTAGAAAATGGTGTGGTGGACGTCTTCTTACCTTTAACATCAGGACCTGTCAACCTATCACCCCAACTACCTGTCACCGACATCAACTTAAAGCCCCACTTTTGACAGCACCCACGACAGCAGATAGTAATAGCTTATTTTAGGTGCTCGTCAAGCGCTAGAGATCGATTCTACCTGTCACACAGTTTCAGTCAAATAATGGGCGGAAAGGACGGTTGCTCATTAACGATCAAACAAGCGCTAGCCGCAGCGGTGGTCCTTTTTTTTACACCGGTAATCTAAGGCTTGACCTAGTCATCAGTTAGCTCATGTATGTAGCTGCTTTTAATGGATGTTCCTGAGATCCAAGCATGTCAAACGGCAATCGTCCCCAGAGCTGTGGGCTGTCACACTGCCACATGTCAAAACCCTTGATGTACAAGCCACTTTCTCTCTGCTTTAATGCATTTAAATGGAGCTGTGAGTCCGGCAGGACCGGTCCAATTTCAAAACCAGCAGTAACGGCTCAATCTCATCTACTGCCCTGGTGGAAGGAGCGTGTACATAGGAAATTAAATTGAAAATCCATCAGGCGCACTCACATGTACACACATAAAGAGGCACACACACACACACGCACACGCACACACACACACACACACACCAGGCTTTTTCTCTCACAAACGCTCTCACACACACATAGGCACGCACTCAGAGGTTCATATCTCACATTTCAAAGCGTTATAATAATAACGGATGTGTGATGAGCTGCTGCCCAATGTAGAAAGCTAATCCAAGCAAAAAAATAGATTTACTAGAGTAATTTAACTACAGTCAAAGAATTATGAGGGTGAAAGAGCTCCAGATTGCACTCAGTGTGAAGGTATTCTAACCTTGAATTTAATTAAAATATTTTTTTCTCTCGTAGACTTCTCATTGCATGTGAGCTTTAAATAATAGCCTTACTGACTTCACTCGCAAAGCATTCATTGGATTTTTTCATAAACCTGCTGTTAAGGCGAGCACTTTATTTGAAAATCACCACTGAACATGCGGATATGCATTAAAATATAATATATATGGTTTATAGGGTTTTCCGACTATTTAACTGTACATACAAGGCAGATCTTTGCGGAACTATGCACAGATGTTACTTACTGAAACATGGAATGGTAATGTTGTTTTGTGTTATATATTATGTGTTACATGAAGTGTCTTAAAAAGTGTCAAATTCTGCAGTTACTCTGAAGAGACCGACAAAACATGGAGGCAAGATCACATGCATTTTCTTTCCAATACACACAATCCTTTTACTGTAAATCCACCCACACCTACACCTACAGTATATCCAACACCAACCATCAACATCAGCCATAAAGGTCGAAGTAAGACACAGCAACAAAACCTCGGACTTTGATTGTTTGAAGACACTCCAAACTAAATATTTCTCCCTCCCTGTTTCCGGCTGATAACAAATGAGAGACAACAGAGCTGTGTGGAAACTCCCCAGACACTGTTTTTTCAATAGTGCACGTATGCATGTGTATGTGCGTGAATGTGAATACACAGTGAGAATATCTGCTTTCATTAAAAGAGCGCAAACATTTGAGAACCTGTCTCGTAGTGCCAACACCTGCCTTCCTAGGTGAAGCAGAAGACACGTTCACAAAGGACGTGATGGAGGAGAGGGAGACATCACTGGCCAATAACATGTTGGTTGGCTCACTGTCACTGAGGAAATGTCAGCAGAGTACATCACTGGTTCGCCACCAGTTAGGCAAATGTCCTTCTGGCAGGGAGATTCTGTGAATGTTTGAATGGTTGGTTGACCCTGCATCTGTAAGCTATTGCCTAGGAATGTCATTTCTGTTGTAGAACAACTGCTCAGAGGCCAAGGTTATGAATGATTTGACTGAATCAGCATGAATTCCTAAAGAAAATGTGTATTTAAATACAGTCAACATGTCTCTGCTACAGAAGCAAGCATTAGATTTAGTTCTTCGGTGCGCCGTGGGCACTGCTCCAAAGCATAATACATAATAAGTCTTGTTACGAGACTAGTCATGGCATTTCACATGGCCTGATTTAACTAAATGGACTGAAGTATAACATGATGACCAGGTATTAATTTCAATTCTTTCAAACATGCTATGTAGTTCTACTTCATATACTAACATCCTGCTCTACTCTTACTCCCGTTTTATGTGTACACCACAAATTCTAACTCCTTAACACACAAAGGGATAAAGATGTTCACATAAAGATGATTTCTAGCTTATCTTAATATGATATATTCTACCACATTACGCACTATCAATTCATGCTATTGTTTAGGCATGTTATGGGCCTAGAAGGAGAAGCCATGACGCAATCAATAACTTTAATGATGGCTAAATCCTAATTCGCTCTCACTTTCAGGGTTCTGGGATTGTGAATGCTGGTGTGGTTTACTGCGCCCTCAGAGCCATCAATAATGTTATTGGTTACACCTGTGCTTTCCCTGCTATACCAAGTCAAAACATGGCCTATTTAAAGTCTCTAATTCTTACCCTGACAGATCCATTGTTTAAGTTTGGTTCATATACCTATTTTCCTTTTACATCTTGTTCCAAGGTGTAAAGTACTCAGATTCAGCATAGTACATAGAGTCAAACAAATATATTATATATCGTCTCCTTTCTCATTTTATTTTACAGAAGAGCAGCGTGCAGAATATAAAGGTAACATAATTCGTAGTAAAAGCACAGGGGTCAAATTTGTTTTTAGTGATAGTTGAATTCCATTTAAATGTGTTTTTCAAAGAATTCAGACCATATCCATGATTCAGGGATTGCTTCCACATGGCGCTCAAAATGGCGATGGCTAAGCCAGCGGCTAGCAGCTAATTGTGCTAACAGTAGTGATGTGTCCTTCCGTGTCGAGGCTTCGGAGCGTGTGTCGAGAAATCGCGGAAGATTTTTGTGAAGCGCGTATCGATGCTTGTGTTGATGACGTATGTGATGACGTTCAAAGCCTCGCGTGCAATTTGAAATATAAGGGGGAGCGAACTGCAATTGAGACCCCTCATAATCAACACTTTATATAACACGTACACACAATCATCAATCTTTATTTTTAAATAGAACATGATATTCATACATCTTAGATGTGTGCGTCAAAGAATTTTCCAGGCAAAGATACTTTAAATCCACTGGAGCCTTGCACTTCGCCAGAAGCTTCGAGTAACTAACCCATTTTTCGAAACAATTGGCTGAAGTGATTCAGTGCTTCACAAACAGCGCAAACAGTGCAAACAACGGTAAGAGTGCTGGCAGAGCCAACAGGGTTAACCTGAGGGTGGTTGTTAGCTGTGTAATATCTAATGTTAGCTAAATAAAATATAAATACATTAGAACACGCCCATTTAGGAGACAAGAAGTGATACCATTTCATACCATTGGCGCCGATTTGTAATGCGCTATCTTTAGTTATAGATGACAAAGGGACAAGCAAGCACAAAGAAGCACGGATTGCAACACACACAGAGTGAGTGGGACTTCATGCTCTGCTAAGGGCGACATTACTCTACTATATCTTTACACAGCAAATAGTTGTTTGCTACTACATTAATGTTATTAATGTCATAAAGACAACTGCTGTCAGCCGAAGGCCAAAATAAAAGATAACCCTCTTCATTGTGTTTTAAAGGGATGTAGGCTACTCACCCGTTCTGTTTAGCTCTAGACTGCAGTAGGTTGTGAGAGAATGGAAACATATCTTAGACATTTTGGGTTGTTTTTTGGCTCACCATTTTCTAACATCACATTACTTGACACTGTATTTGTTGCAAAATTTAACGATTCCACAAACTGGGAATTAGTTTCTTCCATAAAACGCACAAGGGGGACACAGGCGGGAGGGAAATTTGCTAGCTTGGGAACAGCTACAAACAACCCACAATGCAACATTGTCCTAAGGTAACAGGCTCACTCTTACATATTGGCTCTGAAGTTAATGACATATCGATCAAGACTATGTAACAAAATCATCTGAATATATTTTGTTTTTAATAACTTTGCAGTGAAATTCACTGTCATAACATTAGCACTCTATTGAGTACAATACTTTTCAAATTATTAAACAAAACTTATCAATACATTCTAAAAGGTTTAGATATTCAACTTTAGTGTCATGGCAAATATACTCAAGGTGGCAGGGTTCACAGATTTTTTGTATTTCCTCTTTGCCCAATATTAACAGTTACTATAAATCAGAGAAATACAACATTGTGAGAAAAAAAGCTGTTCAAAGTTAGTAGACTGGAGGTTAACAATGGGCACACATTACATTGATAGTCTACAATAGATTGCTACCATATTTAATCTATCAAAAGACAACCTATTCCTGTAGTTGCCTTATTCAGGGTTGCACTGATGGAATAGTAATGCAATAGACTGCAATGAACCTTCAAGAAAGAACTCAACACATCCACCATGGCCTAATAATCTCGCTAAGTAGCCATCGCTTTCACAGCTCACAATGTATTGGCTAAAAAACTGAAAGGTTTTATGAGGCTAGCCATGAGACATTTATGTTCTCAGCCGGCAGTGAACTGGTTAGTTAGCAGGATACGTGACTGATATTTTGTCTAATGGTGGTCCGAGGAGAAATGTTGTGTTAATATTTGAAATTTATTTCTTGTACATCTTGGACATTTTTAGGTAGAACAGTGCTAAAAGTAGAACTATACGGAAGGGGAAAAGTTAATAATTCCTAAAAGAACACAGATTCATAACAATAACATTCAGAAACATGTTCTTTTTACATTAACATAATGTTAAAACCAGACTTTAGTTTCAGATTAATTACCCTAAATTATTATCATATAGAACTAAAAATTGAAGGGATGGTTTTACCGCATTAAAATACAACTATTTTCTCATTTAGCCTTAGTAGTATGAAGTCATGCTGCATGCAGATAGCTTTGCTTTTACTTTCCTAGTTGTGATTCTGTCTCTTAGATTTCTGCCACCACTCCAGGGGAAATGTTTTTGCGTTTTTTATAGACTTTATTAAAAAATCTGTCTGTCCAAAAATAATGCCCTGGTTACTCTAAATTACTCATAGACCAGGACCTACTTGATAGTGAAGAAAACAATGAATGTCACAATGAAATCTATAATTTGTGTAATTTATTACCGTAATTTCCGGACTATAAGCCGCAACTTTTTCCCCATTTTTCGACCCTGCGGCTTATATAACGGTGCGGCTTATCTATGGATTTTTACAGCTAACGGCCACTAGGGGAATTCCTAAATCTATGGATTTTACAGGTTACAGTCCACCGGATGCCGGGAAAGAGCGCGCAAAAGTAGCGAGTGGTACGAGAGACAGACGGACATTACGAGAGCGAGACAGTTTGTGAGACACCCTCATTATGGAAAAAAAAACGTAGAAATGCATATATATTTATTTCGAGAAGTCTTATTTTGTTAAATATGCTTTTATGTTGATACTCCTGAAACCGGCACTTTCTGGGGGTTCGCGCCACTTTTTCGGGAGACGGAAAGAAGGATACGCTGAAGAGAGGGGTGCATGTCCAAAAACCCCGACTGTGGAGTTACCGTATGATGATGACTTTCTTGTGTTTCTTCTGTTTCAACGGTAATTTATGGACAAATTAAGGAAAACACCAACGGTCAGAGACAATAAATGCTGATTGAACAGGCAGAAGTTTTCCATCGTTATTTCCTGGTTCTACACAACACAACGCATCGTGGTGTCAGCTACAGACCGGCTACATACACATCAGTCAATTTAGCGTCTGCGGCTTATAGTCAGGTGCGGTTTATAGTCCAGTGCGGTTTATATATGTACAAATTAGTCAATTTAGCGTCTGCGGCTTATAGTCAGGTGCGGCTTATAGTCCGAAAATTACAGTAATCTTTTTATTTTTATTGTAGTTTGCAATAAAAGCCTACTTATTAATGATATGTCCCTGCATGTCACTACACTATGCAAGCAATAAATATGGGATCAGCTGCAATGGAGTTTGATTTGTTCTAATTCAGGCATAATCCCATCTATCGATCGAAGTACGACTGCTGTGAATGCAATCATAGAATCACTTTGGCAATTCAAGTGCACTACCTCAAGCCTAAAGGGATAGGCTATCTATGTTCATCGAGCTATGCAGCTCTGGGCTACTGACCAAAGCTGACGAGACCATTCCTCCTTGTGCACTCTAAACTTTCCCCAGAGAGCAAGCCTTCACTTACTTAAACAGGGTAAATTGAATTAGGACTTTCTACCAGCTGGAAAGTGTGAAATTGAGTTGAAGTGTACCCCGAGGTTAGGCGTGTGAGATGCAGGATTTAAACACCCCAACAGAACAGCGCGAGATCAAGCTTTTACTGAAAGCTGAATTCTAAACAAGCAACAAGAAGAGAGATAAGGATACAGCTGGGCTCACTCAGTTAGGGCAGTAAGGAGGTTTATGTTTGTATGTGGGTGGGTGCGCATGCATTTGTCCTAGCGTGCGTTAAAGTGTGCACATGTTTGTCAATGTGCACTGGGATTATATCACCACAGGAACAATAAAGTGGAGTCGAGTGATATGCAAGCTATTGGGAGAGAATTTCCCAGCAGAAGCCTTAATCCCATTCCTGTTGCAGTTTATAGTGCCTAAAACACAAAATCGAAGTCTCAGCTGTTGAGAAAAACACAAACATGGAGGGAAACGATAACATTCTCTGTTGGCCTACGTTTTTCATCACAAACAGGCTGTGCATTCATCTGTCAGTCACCGCTAATACACCCTGTTTGTTCAATTCAGCTTGTCTGTTTCACTCAAACTGAACTAGATGCATGCACAAAATGTAGGACCCTCAAGGTGTAAAGATGAAAGAAATTCAATAAAGCTGCAGTAAATCTATGAGAATACTAACAATACCAAACTCAATTAATTATAACGAGGATTGTCTCAATTTTGCTGATTAGGCTCTAACTGCTGAGTTGGTGTTTGGCTGGAGAAACCAAAAAATAAATACATTTGCACACTGCGGATTGTTTTTAAATGTTTTTTCTTAGTGTGCATCCTACTGCATATTTCTTTCTGCTGTCATTCACGGGTAAGAGGCATAGATTTCCATCAACGTAAACGAACAGAAGAATCTTGCATCTATCCATTCAGAGTGTGGTCTAAATCATCTGAGTGAATGTGACCTGGCCTCACACAATGCTGCTATCCATCACAGCACTGCTGTGGCCTTCCTCCGCAAAACATAACACTGCATACAAACGTCCTCCAAAGCCTGCAGCAACTTCCATCTCCTGCTTATCGCCTCCCTTTTCCTCTTGACTATGACTACCATTTCCTTTCCTGTCACTCTCGTTTCCATCTATCGTCTTGTTTTCAAACTTTTCGATTTCCTCTTTGTTTCCCTTTTCCAGTTTTCCCTTTTGAACCCTGTAGCCAACGCTTGTTCCCTCCATCTCTCACATAACCGTTATTTCCAGCCTTGATGCCAAGTGTTTGCCTTATCAATCACATTTTCTCATCCATTATTTCCCTCTAGCAACGGACTGTTCCATCAGTCACCGCACAACACCCGCGCTCAACCCCTCTCACCCCGTCGTTGTGATGGTTAATTCCATCAGTCACACGCCTCTCACACACCCTCACCAAGCCCAGCCACTTCCATCAGAGCGTTAATCCATTTAAAAGAGAGAGCGGCTTCCTGCTCTGCTGGTGCAACGGCGAGGTGAGGCCACAGAGAGAGGGGAAAAGAAAAAAAGGCATGCTTTGTCAGAGCAGATATAAACGCCATGACATGAAGCAAGTACAATAATTATTATTTTATTGTCAGGCTGAGAGAAGTATCAGTTATAATAGAGCCTGCAAGTCAGTCTTGAACTGCGGTTGGGGCTGGGACCTACAGCAGGGGGGGTAGTGATGGAGATGAAGACACAGCGTTTATGAACAGCTGAAGGCCTTGGGCAACGTTAGTCGAACACCCTACACCTGTCACTCTAAAGATAGTGCAGAGTATTTCAGAAGGAAACACAGGTATATACTCTAATCCAACTTTGATGAGCAGATTGGCTGTGATTTACTTGTCTGACTGTTAGAAAAGACATGAAACATCCACAACAAATAACGCACATAACAACAGATCGGCCATGCATAAGGAAAGTGCACAGTAAATCACAATTTAAAAGACAACTGTTAGAATGTGGAAATCAGTAAAAAACAAATGTATTACAAGTGACTACCTGTCAACAATTCCAGTTAGTAAACCATGAAACTGATATGTTTAACAACAGTCTTAAACATATTATAATTATACCAAGTGGATTAACAAAAGTCCAAACCTGGCCAAAACAGAAAAGAGGCTAACCACCACAACAAATTAAAATGAGTACACTCAAGTCCTACTGCCGTCTTTTACAATGAATGTCCAACAAGATGGTCCCAGATGATGATGACGGTGATGTTAGTGGCTGGAGATGGAAATGTGGATGAAAGACGACGGTAGACAATGATGGACGGACAATGACTCAAGGTCCAACTGAAGAGCTCTACAAGAAAACAGCTGACACAAATGTGCAGGACAGTTACCATAGACTGTATCAAATATGGACCTAGGGGACCCAACAGACCAAAATTGCCATTTCTAGAACCATTGCCTCTAAGTTGGCATTAAAAACATCCATAATAAGGCTCTTGTCAGCTCTGAACCAATTTAACCAAGCTTGTGCAGCTTGTTTACTTCCTTAGAATAATTAAAGGCCTATCTTCTTACAAATTCAACAAAAAAAAACTCCCTACGAAGATATCAAAAATATGCTTGATTTATATTGGCTTAGACCTTTCTGGGTCATTGTGCATTGTAAATGCTGGGCCGCATGCTAAATATCATGGATTTGATAGCACTTCAAATAAAACGATTTTGATAAAAACCCAAAAAAGGCAACAGTCTATTTATATACGATCCATGCAAAATATCCTGCAGTCATACGCTCACTACTATAAGTTGTTGGTATAGAGCCAATGTTTCACACATTAAAGTCTCTGAAGAAGAAACTCTGACTCTGCCAATGAATCAGAGCATTAGGCATATTAATGTGTGATTGCCGTCTTTTGGCATCTCTATGTATTCGTTCTGCAATCAGCACCTCTTCAGCATTCAACGCGATGCTTGCATTCCCATCACATATTTATGCAAAATATTCTAAAATTACAGCTCACAGTCTAATACAAAGCACCTTACCTTGTGTTATTAAATACGTATGGTGTCTGAATATTGATGTGTGGAAATACTGATAGTATCACACTGTAAAATAACCTAGAGAGAGATTACAGCTGGGATCTTTAATACTGGACAGAAAAAAAGGGGGTAATGAATGTGAGCTGCGTTGGTGCTGAGGTGTGATGATGCTGGGCTCCACAAAATCTACCCTGGGTGGAGAGATGCATTTCAACCCTGCTGTAATGCTATGCCTTCCTGTGTGCTCAGGAAAACCTCAACAGCTTCATATAGCCTCATCATCTTCCCCTGTGGAGGAAGGAAATGCTCAGCAGTCTCTGTGGCCGGGGACCCACATGGGGAAAATGATAATTATAATGGAGGGGTGGTGATGAAATCGGGTAGAGAAAAATGAAACTGAAGACCAGAGATAATGAACAAGGGGCGGGAGAGAGAGTTTTTTCATTAGCTAAAACATGAGTAAGAGTTATTTGTCATAATTTCATTCTCAGCTGTCATCATCTCTGATGCAGTGTAGTCATTTTGTTTTAATTCCGCTTTAATCTGATCAGCAGCTGTTCTGCTGTTGTTCACCATTCCCTTCATTATAGGCTTTCCATCATTACAGCACTATCTTCCCTGTGTCAGGCTTGATTCTTTCATTGTTATTGTGATTTTCCAAATATCACTGGAAAATAAGTAAAAAGTTGTGTACCTTAAAACTATCTAAAATATTCTCCTTCATATATTTACTATTAGCTTCCCGCTGCCTTTCTGCTTTTCATCTCTCAGTTCATCTCTTGTGATTTTCTGACAGCATACGTCTCGTTTTCTTTTTCTTTCTGTCTCTCGCAGTAAGACTCCGCCAGTCGAACTCTGCGTCTGCCTTAAGTTTCACACATTATTTAACGTCCTATTAGCATGTGTCTTTCTTTTCATGCCAACACATTTTATGAGGTTTTTTAATCTTTTCATCGTGTCTCTCTCCTGCCGCTCCCCCTTCCTCCTCAACTTTTTCTCTCTGCCACCCACACTTGGCTGCTTCCCTCACCTCAATTGACCTGTTCAGAGAAAGAGACCAAGGCAGAAAAAGAAACTCCAGAGAGAAACAGAAACATCGCACCCAACCGTTGGAAAGTCCCTTCTCTTCCAGCCGTTATTCCTCAACATTCTGTACCTAAAATCGCATTGCCCCTCGAAGTGTGTGTGTGTGTGTGTGTGTGTGTGTGTGTGTGTGTGTGTGTGTGTGTGTGTGTGTGTGTGTGTGTAATTTTAAGAGTCAGTCTCAAGTGGCTAGCCTCGGGGCTGATGATCAGTAGCACTTCCACCCTCCCTCTGTTGCCAGCCTCAAGGGGACCACACAAACACACACAGATGTACGCTCACACAGTCGCGCTCAAACACAAATAGACGCGTGCACACCACCGCTCCTGGGACCGTCGGTGCCTCAGGCTTGTCTCTGTCTCCCTTCCTGTCATTCGGCCTGAGTGTTCACAGGCTAAATTTCTCTCTTCGCCAGCATGAGCTTCATTCTGACAGCATTCAGTCTGAGAAAAGCCACAAGAACAAGGTGAGCCACTCGATGAAAACAGAATAGAGCAGCGCAACATGAATCACAACGTGTTTATGTGTGTGGATACTGAGAAACACCATTGATTCCTCAGTCATTTAGAGTGTTCAGCTTCAACAGATATACTTTCAAACAACAGAATGAAGACACATGCACACCAAACCAAATCTTTGTTCTGGTTTTCTGCCTCATTCCCAACTGCCAACCGTTATTTCCCACTGTGTGAATGCTCCATCAACCTCCCTCCCTCCCTTCTTCCTTCTCCTCTCTCTTCCTCTATCTGCCTTGGTGTTGTGGATGCTGCTGTAAAACAAGTATGATTTGTTATTCCCAGTGCTCATGCTATCAGACAGCCCCTGTTGTTGTGATAAAACTCTGAGCAGAGAGAACAATATTAAGGGATTGGCTGGAAAGGACGGGTATCAACAGACCCTGCAACTTTAATCTCTGCTTTCGGAAAATACCAATAATAAATAAAAAGGAGTCACCCTTCCTCCTTCTCTACCTTTTCTCTCCTTCTCCATCTTATTAATATCCTATGACTCATTCACAAAAAGGATTTGGTTGGATTTGACAGGTTATATGTCGGACGGTATTAGTTCAAGGATATCATAGTGTGCAGGCCAGGAGAAGAAAAGATACAAGCAGCAGCTTTGCAGTCAATGATACCACCTCCCATTCCTGCTATGCTGATTGTTATTGTCTCATCACTACAGTTCAAGCAAGAGTTGTGACCATCACATAACCAGCTGGGGCTGCAACAAACAATCATTTATATTATCGACTCATCTCTGGATTGATTTCTTATTTTCCCAATTTATTAGTCATTTAGCCTTGAATGTGTAAAGAAATAGAGACAAAAGCCTTCCATAATTCCCCACAGCTCAAGATAATTTCTTCAAATGACTTGCTTTGCCTAACAAACAATTGAAAGTTGACAATGACACAATATAAAACCCAGCAAAATGGCATTTTTCCTAAACTTATCATTCCCAGAGGTTATTCCATTAGACTTGGCATGGTGACGGTAGTACATGCACATGCGGCGGCCAGTAGCTCCCATGAACTTCGCTACATTTTTGTTTTAATTTGTTGTCTTTTCACTAGACTAGCCTGACAAAACACTACCAAGGGCAGAGTGACCGCCCCAGGAGAGGAGCTTGGACGGGAGCTAAGCTAACCCAGCTACAACCGAAGGCTATTCCACTGGACAGCCTGCTCCTGGTGGATGTCTGGTCGCAGGAAAATATGATTAATGAAGAAAGGCTTCAGGCTAACCAAGCAAAGGGAGATCAGAGACTATTGTACCCACATTTTTCAGATCAAGCTATTCGATTTGACTGGAAGACTGCAGGAAAGAACAGGACTCTGGTGGGACGAGAGGAGAATAACTCTGTGTTCACATCAATGATGCTTGGTGCTCAAACCCCAAACTTTGTATGTTAAGTTGCCGACTCTATTATCTGTCCAGAGAATTTCCCATTGCTTTTGTTGCTGCTGTTTACATTCCTCCTGGTGCAAATTAAAATAATGCAATACTGTTTTTGTTTTGTCTTGTTATTCTTGTGTTACATAAATGGACAACAACTGCATTTTGTTGCGCAACCCTGTGTTGCAGAATGATAAGAAATAATTCTTGAAAAAGTGGGTCAACCCACTGTTTAAGTGAAGCCTGCACATCAACCGATCTCACTATTAGTCCTATTAATAGCTTTGGTCCTAAAGAACATAAAAGGCCAATCACCCTTAGTTTGACCACTCTGCATTTTCTGTATCTTAATCCAGGTGATTGTAATGTAGTCTGTTCTGTACAAACAGGAACTTCTAGAAGCCAAAGCAGCCGGATCATTCATCACACAGACATGTTAAAACCCCGGGGATGTAAATTCAATGCTCAGACATTCTCAAAGGTTTATTCTCAGTAACTTGTTTTCACCAGATTATTTGTGCAGTGCAAAATAAAGCTTGACTAATGCTACACAGGTGAAAGATGATTGCACAGGTGGCTTCATAATCAGATATTGAAGCATGGCACTGTCCGTGAAATAACAGAAGACAGAAAACTGAGGAGCTGAAGCAATGGGGACAGTCTCTAAAGTGCATGCTAATGAGCTTTTCAGATAGTCACATGACTTGTCTTGCTTGAGTATACTTCAGTGTGATCAGTCTGCTGGTAATATCATCATCATAATCATTGATGCATTAGGCAGTATGCAGTACTGATGGAGTATGTAGTAACCAGTGAATGAGTAATTGATCTTGATTCATTGATTTAATGATCCAATATCATCAATGCAAAGTATATCATCATCTTTAAGATAAAAATGTATTTTGAAATTCCCATTTCACATCTGTTTCACCATTTCCATCCACCGTACCTCCTTCCTAAACATTCAAACAGAGCTAGCAGCGTTAGCAAATGTTGATAGCAGCGTTAGCGAACGGTTTTGGTGAGAGGTGCTAGCAGCTTAAGGTTAGTACTTTCAATCAAGAGAGACAGACAGAGGGTGTGTGTGTGTGTGTGTGTGTGTGTGTGTGTGTGTGTGTGTGTGTGTGTGTGTGTGTGTGTGTGTGATGGTGAGTATGAAGTTAACAGTAACTTTATAGCTGTGAACGTAGCAGTTCAGAATGTGAGAACTCCACAAGAACCAAGCCAAGTTCCCGTGTCTTGTGTGAAGTAAATTACTCCTGATTGTATTAATCCACACTTGAAAGACTATTATATGTATTTGTCTACCTCAATTAATATGTATTTCTGCACTATATGTATTTTCTGCACTGAATGTATTACAAGCACAATATTGAATGTAAACACAGTAGGAACACTTCCCTTTTAAGAGAACAGGTCAACAACCATCACTTCCTGACTCTGCTGACCAAGGAGCGTGATGGCGCCAACGGGGACCAATGAGGAGAAGGTTAACGCCTTCTCCATGTACTTAGTAATTTGTTTACGAGCCTTTGTTCACATTACTCGCGGAACCGTCAGACAGCAACCTGGGTGTTTCTTAGCAATTCAGTCTGTGGAAACGGTGATGTGATTAGTGTCCTCAGCTGAGAGTATTTTCCATGTTTGACTTATCACGTTAATAAATATATCGATTTAACTAGAAGATTGCTGTTTTGTTTCGACATTCAAGCTCCGAGTTCTTCAACTTTTTCCTCAACACTTGCGTGCCACATGCTGATTAAAGTGAAGCCCAGAAGTCAGCAACTTCACCTCAGGCTCACCTAAGATGGCCTGACCTTTAAGGTGGACCAGATATTTTAATTTTAGTCACAAGCCGCTCACCAGTTATGACCAGCAACCAGACCTCCAAAAACAAGAGGTATATATTTATTATTTGTATTTAAAATAATATATTGTTTAAATGTCTGGAAGAGTAATACAATTGAAAAATTATATTTTAGAAGCTTTTTGTGACATAATATATCAGTATCAGTATAAATGTAACTGATAATGTTAAATGGGCATCACAGGCCTATGAATTAAATCGAACTGAAATCCTCTCGTGGCAGACTTTGTGAAATCTGCAAACATAATATTGTTGCCCAAACAATTAAACCAGGTAAGTGAATGGCAGGAGTCCTTTCAGTGCAGTTAGTTATTATTGTACAGAAAGGGCCAAGGTGAGGAAAAAGGGCAGCCTAGAAGAGCTGTTGAATGATGTGCAATGGTGTGAGATAATCTCTCTCTTTTCTTTCTCTTACTGCACACACACACACCACTGACAGGCTCAACCTGTTTCCCAGTTGTCTGCTATCGCCTGCTACCAAAGGCAGGTCTTAATTCCCTCCAATCACAACTACAAAGCCCAATCTCTCCACTCAGAGAGAGATCCAGCAGGATAAAAAAGATTGCCTCAAACCATTCTCTTTCCACACTCAACACTCACCACAATAGCACACACATGGCAACGTGTAAAGCTCACTAGCCAAGAGAAAAATGAGAAATAGGAACCCACCCACACTTGCAGACAAATACACACGGCTGTATATTGTTTGTCAGTTTTCATATCCTTCCTTATTTACTTCCTGTGTAATACAACGCAGTGAAAATTAAATAATGGAAAACAAGGCTGCACTTTATTTGTTATTTCTCTCACTTCTGCTTTAAAGTTATTGAAAACTTGTTCTTGTCACCATTGTTTACCACTCAGTTTTTTTGCATCCATGCTTCTCTCTTCCAAATCCATTTTCCATTTCTGTTTTCTCTGGGAGTAATAGAGCAAGAAGTCAGGTCGCTCCGGTGCAGGTCATGCAACAGAAGCCAGAAAAGCTGCACGGACAATATGCATTACCTCTCGTTAAAGCGTTGTGATGACAACCTTTTGATAACAACCCTTCAGATGTATTTTCAAATGAGAGTAACATGTGAGAGGGCGGTTGGATCTGACATATCATCCTTCAAGTGCTTCCTTGGCTTAAATCAGAGAAATGGAGGCATGGGTGCCAGAGATGAATGTAAAGAAATGGCACTATAAAAAGCAGAGCCAGTGAAAGCATCAAAATAATGAGCTGGCCGTATTTATTTTTTTGCTGGAAGCTCTGCCTTCAACACTTCAGCTCCAGTGCTGAACAGCCAGCAGCGCCCTGGCTAATGCCTGTATACTGACAGATGATCCAACCTGAATCCAAATTTTTCTACAAATCTGCAGCCATGGCTGGTAATTTGATAATAAAAGGGGTGTTTAGACAACACAGTGGCTGCTACAAGAGTAAAACTGAGCCTGGGATCATGATGGAGAAAAACGTTTGAGCTTCATTAACACAGCTAAACTCGTGCACGAGAGATTTTGACTCCAGCATTTAAAGGTTTATGTTTGGCAATCTAGGGACATGGAGAATAAGTCCGATTTGGTTAACGAGGCAGTTTCATTTTGAGATATGGCATTCCTCTCATACTGGGTAATGGGTTGTCATGCTGGGGAATCCAGGATATCACACAGCTGGTTGTCAAAGTGGGTAGATATTATGAGAAGAGATCAAATTAAAATATTTTTTTGAAGACAAATATCGGCCAGTAGAGACCATAACTAGTTTTCACAAAACAGACCACTTTACATTACATGTAACCTGTACAAAGTCAATATTTGTAAAACAAATACACAGGGAATTATGACTGCATTTCTCTTCAGGTCCACTGGGTGTATACCATTTGGTTTTGATTCTGACTCACCGGTATCATCAGCATTGTTTAAAGCTGTATCTGGCAGATACCGCTCATAAACCCTATATGCAACCTGCCCCACACCAAACAGCAAACAGACAAAGTTACCGGTTCATAGTGGAGCATTTAGCAGCTAAAGAGTCACATGTTCCGCAGAGGAGTTAATATTGAACTGACATTCATCAAGTGGCCAAAAACAGCACTCCAAATGAATGTTAGTATGTCAGCTGGATAATTAAGCAACTAACACGTTCACCATAACAATTTTAAGAGGAGATATATTGAGAATGTTTCATACAGAGCGTTGTTGGTCTCTACAGACGCGAGGGGGAAATACAAACTAAAGTAAAAAGGGCAGAGCATTCAGATGTGCGTGACGATGTTTCCGCAACAGTTATCAAGCTAAATGAAAATGTCCTCGACCAGGAAGGTTAATGTCTTGGATTATATATTTGCTACAGTGATGACATTAAAGTAAAGTAGCATTAGATGACACAGACAGTGAAATAGCAATTCACAACAAAGAGACAAACTGAATCCAAAGTACACCCCTATTCAATTTCCACGGGGAAACATTAAAGCTCCTTTTTCATACACATGTGCTGGCTTGGGTCGACATGGTTTGACTCGGCGAGTCAGCCCAGCACGGCAGGGATTTGCATCTCCGTTTGCATTGGGTTGCATTGTGTTTATTGAAGAATAGCGGCTAACAATGCTCCACTAATTGGGTGATAACCACATTTAATTTCCTATAAATTATTCACATTAAAAGTCCCCTGTTATTTTGTTATTAAAAAGTATTCATCATTAAGAAGAAATATCAGGAAATGCTGAGTTTTGATCAGCAGTAGCCTAACTTAACACGACTCTTTTACAGCTGAAAGCGAAACAGTAAAATAAAGCAGATATCTGCGCGTACAAACAGGACGCAGGATAGAAACTTAATTTCAAACCACAGAGATTCAGTCAGAAAATACAAAAGTACTGAGAGCGCAAATCAGTGCGGCATGGGTTGACTCGGCGTGGCCAAAAGTGCCAGTGAAAAAGCCCTAAAAGCATTGTGGGATAGGAGAACTGGTAAGTGACAGAAAAAGGAGTGGTCAAAAGTTGAAAGATCTTAACTTAAAGCTCTGTAGTGTGTTGCAGAGTCTTGCATGAAACATTGATGCAGTGCTGAGCAAGAATGTTTATTCTTTAGTTGGTCGCAGATAAATATCTGTTGATATTTGTACGCTGCCGGGTCATCCTTGTGTAAACTGAAAGAATGTAGAGAAAACTACAAAGCCAATGTTGCCTTTGCTAACCTTTGGTGGTTAAACTTCACACCTTGCTGCAGCGATGTATAGTTGTACCCAGGACCCTGTGACATTGCTGTTGGGTGTTATGTGCAACAAAGCACACTTCTGACAACAGCCACTGCTGGGCTTGAAACAGTCAATCAGAGAATACAACAAAATACTAGTTTTTGCTTACTCTTTGATGTCTAGCTTTAAAAGCATCACATTTACACTTTGATTGCTATTTCACACACGCACAGAAAGCAAATCCGTCATCAGACACCTAACATTTTGTGATTTCAACACCCATAAAAAATTATTGCAGTTCCTTTCAAATGTGTAGATGCCATGTGTGGCAATTAACCCACAGCAAAAGACGACAATGTTTGACTGCTTTTATACGAAACGCTACTACCTTCCAACCATGCATGCATGCATGCTTGTGTGTGATATGATGCACTGAGAAGAGTTTTGGTTTCTCATTAATGCAAACACCTGCCTTTTTTAAGTGCAATCCCTATCCAAATGCTCCGGACATATTAAACAACCAGGTGAGAACAGACTAGATGAAAGAGAGTCACAGGTGGAAAGTGGTGAGGCAATAGATGGGAATAGAATATAGGTAGTTGCTTTAGAGAGCACAATTTGTCATTCTACGCAGCAGCCTGTGAACGCTCTCACCAAATAAATATTCATGACAAGTGGAAAGGGTCGTTCACTTTCGTCCTCCCACCATTGACAAAAAAAAGCCTGGGTAAATCTCCACGTGAGAAATGACTCTGTCAGGACCCATTTCAGAGCCACAACTCAGCGACCCTGTCCACCTACCGTCCACATAGCAGCGCTGCCACGCAGGTTCTGCCTGCTGTAATTCCTCTATCTCTTTCCTTTCTCCCAACCTGCTTTCTCTTTCCTTCCACTCTCCACCTGCCTCAGCTTTTCTACCATTCTACCATCATTACCTCCAGTCCCTCTCAGTCTTTTTCTCTTTTCTTCACTCTCCATCTGTCCCTTTCACTCTGCATCTTTAACCACAATGAGACTGAAGCTTAGGCGTTGCTCAGACTGGTAATTTTGTGTGGTGAATGCAGAGCTGCTCAATGCTGTGCCATATATCTTCAAATAAGTTTATTGCTCTTTTGCAGACGAGGGCAAGAGCGAGAGTACGTTTTTGCACTGAGGTGGAAGAATGAAAGACAGAAAAACATGGGCAGGTCATGATAGCAAGAGATAAAAAGAGACAGACAAAGATAATGTGAGATAAATAAACAGCTGACTGAGATAGAACAATAATAATCTGAGCTGAATCTATGTACGCCATGCATGTAGTGTTAGAAAAGAGACTTTTAAGACTTGCAGTATAATTCCATCACTCATGGATAAACCGGTTGAAATAAATGGGAACCAAAGCAAAGCAAAGAAGAAAACATGCTAATCTTCATTATCTGAAATCACTGTTTAGTTAGCACATACAAATATGATAATTAAAGCAATAATATGTATTGCTTCAAAAACCAAAACGTCCTCGTACCCAAACGACAGCATCGATTTAGATTGCAACATCAGCTCCTGGAATCTGCCAAACCTTGATGACAACGTTAAAGATTAGATCAAGTGTGAAGACCAAGAGCACAGTTGTCCAAACTAAAAACAGGGATCTCCCCAGCTGTCAGTTCTCTGAGTGGAGCAGGAGAACAGCGGACACGTACAGTGCTCATTAGCACTTCGTACAGAAGTGAGCTGCACGTCAATGCACGTGTGAAAGTATGTATGTGTCATTGAGTGGGTAGTGTGGGATGAGAACAAATGGGGATGGTTATGTGTATCTCTGTGTGTCTTTTAACTCTTCTGTTGGGCAAAAGAAAAGAGATGACATGTATGTCATGTATAACCCACATGTAAGTGAAACAAAGTCCTGTGGATCCTATTAGGGCGCTGTGGGGGCAATTAAAATGGTGCTGGATCCACATGAACACACACAAACACAATAGCACATAAAGCCCAGATGTCGTATTTCAATGTGTTCAACCACAGTGGAGATGGTGAAGAGTCACACAACGCAAGTCAAGTTTCAAATCTTTAATTTGACAACAAGGTCTGTGGGGGATAATTTAAGATCAAGTGTAACATCCTTGATATAGAGTCACGCTTCAGAGAACAATATGGCCATTTCTAGAGAATTCTCTGCAGATAAAATATTGTATATTCTATTCAGTTATTATGGTTGGTATATAGAAATCACATGATGGGTTTAAAGAATATAGAACATGTACAGGGCCAACAAAAGGCAAATATGGTCTAAAGTATTATGAGTCACCGCGAAGTCACCCATTGGTCTGTGGACTACGGTTCTGAAGCCTTGACTTTGGCCATCCCTCTCTGGGAACCATCACCTTATCGTGGTGGAGAGGTTTGTGTGTCCCTATGAACCTGAGAGCTGTATTGTCTGGAGCCTAGTGCTCCTGGTAGGGTCTCCCAAGACAAATTGGTCTCAGGCGAGGGGCCAGACTAGGAATGGTTCAAAAACAACTTCATGAAAAAAAGGGAAAGGAAAGGAGAGACCCTGAGGGAGGGCCTGACAGCGAGCGCCTGGTGGCCGGGTATGCCACGGAGCCCGGTCGGGCACAGCCCAAAGAGGCTACATGGTGCCTCCCATCCATCCATCCTGTGGGCCCACCACTCATGGGAAAAACCGCTGGGGTCGGGTGCGCTGTCACACGGGTGGCAGTGATGGTCAGGGACCTCGACGGACCAGACCCGGGCAGCAGAGGCTGGCTCTGGGGTCGTGGAACGTCACCTCTCTGTGGGGGAAGGAGCCGGAACTAGTGCGGGTGGTGGATCGCTACCAGTTGGATCTGGTAGGGCTTACCTCCACGTACAGTCTTGGCTCTGGAACCGTACTCCTGGATAGGGGTTGGACTCTATTCTTCTCCGGAGTTGCCCAAGGTGTGAGGCGTCGGGCCGGGGTGGGAATACTCACTAGCCCCCGGCTGAGCGCCGCTACGTTGGAGTTTACCCCGGTGGACGAGAGGGTCGCCTCCCTATGCCTTCGGGTTATGGGGGGGAAAACTCTGACTGTTGTTTGTGCCTATGTCCCAAACCGCAGTTCGGAGAATTCGGCCTTCTTGGAGACCCTGAATAGAGCCCTACAGGGGGCTCCAGTAGGGGACTCCGTAGTCTTGCTGGGAGACTTCAACGCACATGTGGGAAACGATGGAGACACCTGGAGAGGCGTGATTGGGAGGAAGGGCCTCCCTGATCTAAACCCGAACGGTCGTTTGTTGTTGGACTTCTGTGCTAGTCATGGAATGGCCATAACAAACACCATGTTCGAACATAAGGATGCTCATAAGTGCACGTGGTACCAGAGCACCCTAGGCCAAAGGTTAATGATCGATTTTGTAATCGTATCATCTGATCTGAGGCCGCATGTTTTAGACACTCGGGTGAAGAGAGGGGCGGAGCTGTCGACTGATCACCATCTGGTGGTGAGTTGGATCAAGGGGTGGGGGAAGACTCTGAACAGACCTGGTAAACCCAAACGGGTAGTGCGGGTGAACTGGGAACGTCTGGAGGAAGCCCTGTCCTGGGGATCTTTAACTCACACCTCCAGCGGAGCTTTTCAGACATCCCTGTGGAGGTTGGGGGTATTGAACCTGAGTGGGCGATGTTCAAAACCTCTATTGCTGAAGCTGCGGTGATGAGCTATGGTTTCAAGGTCTTAGGTGCCTCAAGGGGCGGTAACCCTTGAACACCGTGGTGGACCCCAGTGGTCAGGGAAGCCGTCCGACTGAAGAAGGAGTCCTTCCGTGTTATGTTATCCGGGAGGACTCCGGAAACAGTTGCAGGGTATCGAAGAACTAGAAGGGCGGCAGCTTCTGCCGTGTCAGAGGCAAAGCAGCGGGTGTGGGAGGAGTTCAGAGAAGCTATGGAGAAGGACTTTCGGTCGGCACCATGGTGCTTCTGGAAAACCATCCGGCACCTCAGGAGGGGGAAGCGAGGAACCATCCAAGCTGTGTACAGCAAGGGTGGGACCCTGCTGACTTCGACTGAGAAGGTTATCGGCCGGTGGAAGGGGCACTTTGAGGAACTCCTGAATCCGACTAACATGCCCTCTATGGTAGAGACAGAGCTGGAAGCTGATGGGGGATCATCGTCAATTTCCCTAATGGAAGTCATTGAGGTAGTCAAACAACTCCGCAGTGGCAAAGCTGCAGGGGTTGATGAGATCGGTCCAGAAATGCTGAAGGCTTTGGGTGTTGAGGGGCTGTCTTGGTTGACACGCCTCGTCAACATTGCGTGGAAGTCTGGGACAGTGCCTAGGGGGTGGCAGACCGGGGTAGTGGTTCCCCTATTCAAAAAGGGTATCACACTTCTCAGCCTCCTCGGTAAAGTCTACTCCAAGGTGCTGGAAAGGAGGGTTCAGCCGATAGTCGAACCTCTGATTGAAGAGGAACAATGCGGATTCCGTCCTGGTCGTGGAACAACGGACCAACTCTTTACTCTCGCAAGGATCCTGGAGGGGGCATGGGAGTACGCCCATCTGGTCTACATGTGTTTTGTGGATCTGGAGAAGGCGTATGACCGGGTCCCCCGGGTGATACTGTGGGAGGTGCTGCGGGAGTATGGGGTGAGGGGGTCACTTTTGAGGGCCATCCAATCCCTGTACACCGAAAGCGAGAGTTGTGTCCGGATACTCGGCAGTAAGTCGGACTCGTTTCCAGTGAATGTTGGCCTCTGCCAGGGCTGCGCTTGATCACCAATCCTGTTCGTGATTTTCATGGATAGGATATCCATGTCATATATATGTCATGAAAATGTCATGAAAACAGTTACAGTTATTACAAGAGGAGTATTTGACAGAATAACATTATTATATCATATTTATCATTAAGCAAGATCATCAGTGGAATTACATAAAAACCCTAAAGGGGGACCAATTTTAAACATCAAAGTCAAGGTCTTGGGGAGTACTACTACTAAATGTGTGTACAAGGGCTTATAAAGCCTTTTTGTTCATCGTGGATCGAACACTGTGAGTCCAATTCAAATCCCCAGTGAGCCGAGTTGATTTCCAGCTCATCCAGCAAAATGTATTTTTGTACACAATGCTCAAAAAACACAAAATGACACCGTGTTTTTTCTTTACTTCACTGACATGTGGGTGATGCTATTCCAAACACCTAAAAAGCTGGATAAAAACTTATAACCTACATAAAAAACATTCTCATGTTGGCATCATCATTTGAATGTCTGCCCTCCCACACAGTCATTATCAGTTCTTTGATAAGTCAAATGACTTTCCAACTTGAGCATAGAACAGCAGATGTAGCTTCCACCTACCCACTGCAAAAACAGAGTTAAGTGCTCGAGCCTCTTCACATTCAGACTAGGAGAGAGAATAAATTGTCTGTGCTTTTGATGTTGAGAGTTATCAAGAAGCATCAATGGTCGAGTCAAACACTTGACAAGTGCATTAGCTTTTTAAAGTAGTTTGGTTTGTGAATGTTTGGAATAAAAGTCCTATTAATAACGGTAAATTATTTGAGCATTCCCATGGCTGACTCCTCTGTCTCAGAGAGCTACCATATTTGATTTCAAGAGCAATGGTTCGTTTGTACTGTAGGTGAAAAAGAGAATAAGAGGCCTCAGAAGTGTTTTAGTGAAACAACCTGAAGTACACACACACACACTCTCACACACACACACACACACACACACACACACACACACACACACACACACACACACCCTCTGTCTGTCTCTCTTGATTGAAAGTACACTCGCTAACCTTAAGCAGCTAGCACCGCTCACCAAAACACACACACACATTTACACACCCTAAATAATTAGCTCCTCTCAAATGACGTTGTGCTCTTGCAGCTGCTAAATTCTACTGGCTACTAAAAACTGCTGACTACTGGCTTGTTACTGCACCTGGATTACAAGCTGAAATGTTATCTGGCTCAACACTGCTGTCGCTGCTGCTAACTGTTATGAATGGCCAGTGTTAGGCAAGTTACAAGTTACAAGTTTCAAAGTGTAATATATAAGATATTACAAGTTTAATCTGAAAGCAATAAGTTACTTAACAATATTACTTTAGTCTGTGTAGTGCTGCATTAATGATGAGCAAAATAACCGCATAAGTACGACCGGTATTATCAAATGGAAAAGGGTAATGTTGCTTCATAGTAATCAAAGCACAGGAGCTACAAATCCAGTGTTGGGAGATATTGTAAATCCTAAGGGCGTGTGTCCATATAGCATTTCTTTCTGGCAGAAAAGCGCTGGAATTGCGCGTTGGTTTTGTTTCTATGACAACAATATCTTGACATCATATCCCCACTCTTACCGCCGATATATGATAGACTAGCTTAGCCCCTTTTGCTGATGAATGAAATAACTTTTTGGCCGGGAGCTTGACTTCCTTGTCATTTATACAGTTTGTTTTTTATATGCATTAAACAAACTAGACATATAATGTTTATTTTAGAGATTTATAGATGCTGGTAGGCGGATTAGTTTGCTTGGCACAGTTCCAGGCTAGCTGTTTCCCAGTGCTTCCAATCTTTATGCTAAGCTTATGTAACTATCTTCTGGCTGTAGCTGAATATTTAATGTACAGACATGAAAGTAATATCAATCTTCTCATCTAGTGCTCGGCAAAAAAAAAAAAAAAAAGAAATTCTTCCCATTATGTAGTGACTTTTGCGTAAGCAGGAAAGTTGCTCGAACTTGAACCATCACAACAAATTCAGCAGAAATGTACACGAATATATCATCTTGAGAAGGTTTATGTGTGTGTATGTGTTTTACAAAACAAGTAGGCTATGTGAGCATGGTGACATACTATAGGTGTCTGAAGCTGCATCGGACAGCGAGAGTCTGCCTGCACCGTAAGTGAGCCACACTTGGCCAAGGCAGACTATCATAAATCACAAAATAGAGCCATGTTAATTTAAGCCTGTGTCCTCTGTTGGTAGGAACCCACTGGAACTGGAATGCATGTGTATTCTCTTGTCCTGAATACTCAAACACTAGATGCTGTGCAGCTCTGAAGATAAAAAAAAAAACAAATCTGATGTATTAGCAACAATTCAAACTCACCTAATAACTCACTTAACAAACCCAGTCATATATTGTCTCTGTATGTTTCCTCTTACAAAACAGTTCAAATTGGATAAGAAATCTCATCACAAACGTTTGGGTTGACATTGACATATTAACAGTGTTGGACAGTCCAGTAATTTGTGTTTAATTAAATCCCTAAGAGAAATAAAGTATAGTCAAATAGTCCAGGTGCCATCTGTAAACACAACACTCTAGCTATGGCTGAAAAGCACACTCTCCTTTCTCCTCTGGCTCCATTAGAAATAATTATCTCCCATTGATCTTTCAAACCCTCTGTGGACCACTAACATGAGCTTGTACTGTCTCAGCCTTCAACTGTCTGTCAACAGTGTGTGTGTGTGTGTGTGTGTGTGTGTGTGTGTGTGTGTGTGTGTGTGTGTGTGTGTGTGTGTGTGTGTGAGGATGTGTGTGACCTGCACATCCCAGGTCTGTGCGGTACACTGTTTGACTTGTGACAGCCTGCTGGAGTTCCTGTAATTGTATAGGTTGCTTGTCCCAGCACAGCAGCAGAGTGTGTCCCCTAGTGGGACTCTAGGAAAGGTAGAAAATCCCTCTTTGAGCAGGTCAACCACACGGGGCCCTGTAATGGTGAATGCACTGATAACCGGCCACCCGGTGTGACTCTACTGTTGTGTGAAAAACCAAGCCGTCAGTAAGGGGGCCACCACAGCGTAAAATTGTGTCTAGTAAAGCGTACAGGGTGGGGAGAGGATGTGACAGCGGAGGCATGCAATCCTAATGAAAATCAAATCCAGCAGCTCGCTCCTCTAGCACTAGCCTATAGCACAGCTGCAACCCCCCTATAGCTGATAAGAGAGGTGAGATAATAATATAATACAGATAATGAGAGGGCAGAGGCCAGCTCTACATGGGTGCAAACTCCTGTTATCAGGGGAAAACGTTGTATTGTAATAGAAAAACAGTCTTGATTTTAATGACTGCCATTAATTTTTTAGTCGTTTGAGTTAGTCACTGCATCTGTGTGAGGGGGTGGATCTCTAT
Source organism: Cottoperca gobio (assembly GCF_900634415.1). NCBI lineage: Eukaryota > Metazoa > Chordata > Actinopteri > Perciformes > Bovichtidae > Cottoperca > Cottoperca gobio. The sequence goes on along the minus strand of NC_041360.1, from coordinate 7,471,044 downwards.
GGAAATCAGTGCATTCACCTGCCATGCCTCAGTCAAAGCCACAGACTCGTCATTACCTTCATTACTGCTGCCTCAGCCTTCCCATGAGTTTCACAGCACAACCAACTTCACCAAAAGCCCTTAAGTGTACTAGGAAATGGCTATCCAAGCACTTATCCAAATGGGTTGCGAGCTTCGTGCCCTAAACTCTATGTTTTAATTACTTCAGGTCTGGAGGACAAATTTTTGCATGGATCACCCAATGCAGGAACTCAATGAGGCGGACTCAGTATTTTTGGAAGACTCTCTCGAGATCAAAGTGCACGCAAATAGTATACTAACTTTAAGTCACAAACCACAGCAACAAGCACGTCCCACCCGTGTGCATCGCTTTTTAGTGTCCCCTAGGAATGGTTTCATTTGTTATATGTGGCAGTTGCAGCGTTTCTGTATGTGGTTGTGCTTTGTGTATTTGCAGCTGTTGTCAAATTGGTGAAGATGCTTTCTTCATTTCCTTGTGTTTTGTCTATTTGCGCGTTTTCTTGAGTCACAGCGCATTGAGGTCACCGTAGAACTACATATTGTGTAATTATTCTCTATACCATTTAAAGAAAGGTATAGCTAGTGATAGCGAGATGAAGCTTCATGAAGCATTGAAGCTTTCCATCCAATTGGTTTGCACATGTGCCGAAGCTTCATGGTGCTTCATTTGCTCTACTGCGCCATCAAGTGGACAATAAATGTAAAACCGGCGAAGTGCAAGGCTGCAGTGGATGTAAAGTATCTTTTTTCTTTGACGCACACATATAAGACTGAATATATGAATAAGACAAACCCGCTGTTCGTGGTACGGCAGGTTCGCGAGGCTTCGAAAGTCATCACATACGTCATCAACACAAGCCTCGATACGCACTTCACAAAAATCTTCTGCAATTACTCGACACATGCTTCGAAGAATAAAAAAAAGCCCTTAATAAAACAAATTCATATTAGAGATGTGATGTTAAAGGTAGAAGAAATATTATTTCAATATTATTTCAATATTTCTCAAATTAAAGTATAAAAATGCAAGTAAAGAAAAGGTTTTAGAGGAGTTTGTAATTTGTCCAAAAGGTAGTCTGTGTAAAAATGAATATGTAATAGTGAGTAAGACAGAAAATAGAAAATAGATGGCAAAGTTCACTTCAGTATCTTATCTTAGAAACACTTCTTAGCTGTTAGTAGAGTTTACGTGAAATATCCTCAGTAAAATCTACTTCGAACTGTTGTTCCTAGCTTTTTCTAAGTAGATCTCACTCCACCTTTTTTTTTCAGTGTAGCCGCAAATGAGTAAATGAAGAACGGATACAATTGGAAGCTAATGGCAGCTTATTTGTGGTTATGGAGATAGGCCAGGCACTCGTAAGCACGGTGCTGTCAGTGTGAGATGGATAATTGAGAGAAAAAACAAGACAGGATGATCAAAGAGATTTCTATCCAAACTCAAAACCTGTCACATCTGTCTTTCAAGCCACAACGATGTTTCATTTCCCCCAGAAATATCCTATGGCCTCTTAATGACTAACACTCCTCTCAAGCAGGCCTTCTGTCTATGACATCTGAGCAACTGGAAGGAGTACCTTTGTAGATGAGGATCCTTTCATTACGAATGAAGAAAGCACTTTCCTGTGTGAACATATGAATCTGGAATTGTCAAATATAGCAGCTCTATAACATTCCCTGGCCTAAATATTGCACAAAAGTAACATCAAAGTGAGGATCATCAGGGCACCATTTAAAGTGAGTTCAAACAGTTTACAACATAGTGAAACCAGTACATAGAACTGTCATGGACGAGGTCATTACCGATCCAATGTCTTCCTTCTTGGTTCGGCTTTTTCCCCCCCTCACTTGATTACTTTTGCCCCATAATTTTCCCGCTTTAATATGAAAAAAATAACTATATTAAATGTGTTTAAAGTAATTCACTGGATGTGGAGGCCCCTCTCTGTCAGTGTAAGGCAAAAGTTGTCTCCCTCCCATTCCCACACATGGTGACATCAAAAGCAATAAGTGGGAAGAGCTATTCTAATTGCCTTGAAGAGACCTGGCTGCGTAGGCACCAATGTAGTGCTGTGTGTGCTTGCTTCAAATGAGTCCTCCAATTCCTGTCTGTTTCTTGACAGTAAAGATCAGAGGTTTAAATGGCCACTCTACCTCTGCAAAGCACCTTTTTTCCAAAAAGCTTTTACCAGGGACCATGCTGACAAAAATGCACAAGCAAACATGCGTACCCACCTACGCGTAAACCCAACCACAGTTGGGTATCTGAGTGGCAATTATCATTGACAGCCCTTCAAACAATAGCTGGCATTTTGTCGCCATCTAGAAAGCAGGGGCGGTACTGCACGCATCAGGGCAAACAAAAAGATTGATTTCTTTTTCACACAGGTCAAAATGTCTCCCGTCTGATGTCTCCTGCAACACGAAAGCAGCTATAATGTAAGAAGGGAGCTAGCAGACAGGAAGAGAAAGGGCAAAAATTAGATTAAAAGATTAGATTGTGTGAGTTGCCTCCCAACTGGAGAGAGGAGGAAAAGGCGGGAGACACATTCAGAAGAGGAACAGGAAAACCTTTAGAAAGGGAAGTGAGTTGATGAAAAGAAGAAATTGTAAAGAGACAAAAGGATAAAGTGAGTAAGCTGGAGTGATTTCTTGTAAAAGTCAAGAAGACCTTCTCAGCTATCAGTTCCGTTTAACAGCAGAGAGGGATTTGATTACTTCAAAGACACTTGCTGAACACAGAGTGAAGTGAAATACCCCAGAGTCATGTTGGGAGAGAATGAAAAAGTAGGGCTGATGCCTTCAAACAGTCACATCATATGCTCCGAGAATAAAGTGGCACATCATAGATTCAGTTTCCTCTGGAGCTTTAAACCAATGTTAAAGTCAAGGTGATGATACATCTTGCATGATTATAAAGGCTTAAGACTATATGTAGCATTCTTAGCTACCTTCATATTTGCAACAAAGGTGCAACCTTGTTTATCTTCCCCAATAACACAGAATTTAACACGTTTTTCTAAAGCTAACCTTGAAACCAGTTCCGAATAAACTGGAAAATGGCACTTTCAAAACAAATGTCAACATATAATTATTATGGGGAGGATTTAACAATCACAGCGGATTAGGAAGTGAGAAATGAGAAGCTTTATGAAGTGCACCGGTCAGCAGAAACACTTGAGTGCATAAAGAATGCAGCCAAAACAGCATCCATGATTAATCAGCACGATGCAAGTCTCTGCCACTAAGTAATCTTCTATTCTGTTAGCTATCTTTGCTAACCCAATTTGTCTGTAAAAACAAATATACATACACATACAGTGCACTGCAAAGTAAATGCAACACCTTGCTATCACAGTCTCAACAGACACTTAATATGATAAGCATCGTATAAAGCTATAGGATTTATTTCAGGGCTTACATGCTGGATTGCTTTTAGACTGAACAGCTGCTTTCCTATTTTAGTGTGCATTTTCACCTCTATACTGTACTAACAATTTGCTTTGGGTGGCATTTTTTATGACAAATGGGGTTGACTTTAAAACTTCTTAATTGTAAAGTTTATTGTTTGACTAAATAAACAGATTATGTGCATGTTTCAATTTATTTCCCAATATCAAGGGTTTAGTACGTTGAGTTACCACTTTTGGCTCATTTTAAGCGAGGAAAAACTCCATATTAGTATTCCAGAGGTAGACTAATCCACAGGGGATAGTGCAAGGTAAGCATACACCAGGCCATGCATCACATACTCTTGTGTTAAGATGTACGCTCAATTTTTTAGACCTCATTAAACTGTAAAGTTACCACCCTGAAAAAAATCCACGTTGAGGACCTCAGAGACATAAAAGAAAAAAATACACACAAATGCTCTTTTAGGTGTTTATCTAAATTTGGGTCTAAAGCCTAATTGGAGCTAGGTCATGTTGAAAGCTGGTGGTGTTGCTTCCCCCTGAGGTATTACAGCACAGTTGATAACTGTTAGGATTTTTGAATTTGCTTCCTCAATGCTGCATTTGGTTTGATAAGTGCAAGTAAATACAGAAGCCTGTTTATTTTTGCTTCTTTCTCCTGAAAAAGACAAGAACACAGAGGCTTTGATTTATATATCTTACAGTACTCTACTTCTCACCTATCAATTTAGCTACCTTGTGCTATAGCATGGCTCATCTATCTTCAGAAACAACGCTAGGGAGCCACTCACCTACCAATACGCTCCTGAAAAATAGATCAAGTGCAGCTGGCAGAAATCCGCCTCTTTTGACCCTGTGGCTACGATTAACAACACGGCGAAACAGTGATGAAAAGCTCGCTATTCAGTGACCGATACTAAGTGGCTCTTTTTCATGACTCACGAATGGTGTACAACACATCTATTACCATAACCAAATAAAAGTGCATCATACCAACAATGGAGCACTACTCACTGACAGGCTAATGCAACTTACAACATCATCGCCTGCTACTATCATCGGCGAAAGTACTCTTGTGGAAAAAATGGGACCCGCAGTACCAGCTCTTTTACATGAATACTCCCACTGTGCTGCTGGCGGCTTCACACACTCCGCGGCAATAGAGAGGAGTCATCGCAATCACTGCTGAAAAGGAAAAAAAAACTTGTGTCTACTGCCAAACATAGGCTCAAGCTTGTGTGTGTGTGTGTGTGTGTGTGTGTGTGTGTGTGTGTGTGTGTGTGTGTGTGTGTGTGTGTGTGTGTGTATGTGACCGAAAAAATGAGAGGGGAGGACATATCTGGATGTTTGTGAGTGTGGCGAAGAGATAGACAAACAGAATGAGTGAATAGCTCATGAATATCTGTAATGTGTTACAGAGAGTGTTTGTCAGAGTGGATGGCAGCGGAGGAGGCACGGGCAGAGAGACGGAGAAAGTGAGAGACAAGGGGTGGGAGCCACTTCTCTCTTCCTCACACACTTTAAGTGTTGTATGACTGAATTGCTTCTTTTTTTGGGGGGGAAGGGTGCGTTTTCTTTTAGCCGCTATCTCTACCTGGGTATTTATATTTCTCTTTATCTGTCTTTCAACTCGTTTATCTGTAAGTTTGTTCATCTGCTTGTCTGACCACAAAATTGACAAGAGAAGAACTGAGATGAAAGCGTGATAAACTGGATGGACAGCATCGCATTGTACTGATGTGTCCTTCACACATGGTTACTGAGGCCTTTGTATGTGTCTGTGTGTGTCTTTTTCCCACTAAAACGCATCAGTACTCACAAATAAGCCATTAAGCCACTCTCCTAGGATGCAGGGTTTTCGTTTTATTTTGATTTTTTTTCACTTGGCACATTTCACCAGTACACTACGCAATATCCAATAATTAGGCCACTTATATCGAATACAGGCAGATTCTAATGGAGTGCTAACGGGACATATTTACTTTAATTACTACTCTCACTATCTCCAGCCCTCATCCTCCCTCGCTTCGTCCTCCTCTCACATTCACTTCCTTCCTCAGGAGAGCCGGGTGGCACCGTCAAGGGAGAGAAGATTGAAGAAGAGTGTGTTTCCCTCAAAGGTCACACCCTCCCATGGCAGACTTAAGATAGTGTTTGACCTTATAGCCCCGTTACAGCACAGTGCTGCTCAACCACAGTCACAGGGGAACACACAGTTAAATAAGAACACTAACACAAACATGTTTCAGACTCTCTCATTAAAAAGAAAAACAATTGTGCAACTGCACAGGTGTGCACTTCATGTGTGTGTGTGTGTGTGTGTGTGTGTGTGTGTGTGTGTGTGTGTGTGTGTGTGTGTGTTGGTCAGGTGTGCATGCATGTGTGTATGTGTTCACTTACAGGAAGCTTTTAGAGTTAGATGTTTTCTATCAATAACAGCTGACTCAAAAATAAAAGAAAGAGCACGATAACACAACAGACAGTGGTTGGCTGTGTGAAAAAAGCACAGTTAAGTAGGATGTGAAGGAGACCAAAACCTCAAAGCCCACCAATAGAAAGCCTATTTGCCAGTTGATTGTTATAGCCAAAGCAACACCAGGGTACATTTAGACAGCAATGTTTACAGTAGATTGGTATTGGGCTGCTCTCACTTGAGCCATTTCATGCTCTTTTTTATTTTGAGTGTTTTGTGTGTCTCTGTAGGCTGATAAAATTGCAAACCTTGCTGCAATTTTTCTAAACTCTATAACCCTTTATTCCAGATGCTCGACGATGGAAGAGGAAACACCGGCGAGCAGTGAGAGAGGAGATGAGGGGGGAATGAAAGTAGAGCAAGGAAGGGGGTAGACAAAAAAAAAAAAATCATTCTGCTTTAATGACTGGCATTCCTCATTAGTGGAGCTTTTGTAGACTATCATACTGTTGCTCCTTAACCAGACTCCATTGTAAAAAAAAAAAAAAAGCCCATCACTGAAACAGCACTCCGTAATAGAGGGGTGGCATGTTCACACACAGAAATCTTCTTGGGAGAAAGAAGAGGTAAGCTAAAGGTCAGTCGGCTTTGAAGGGATGATTCATAGTAACCATGACATGTACAGTTCATAAAGAGGAAGCCACAGGAAAGTGCACCCTTCATTATCCTCTACAGAGGTTAATGCATAAGCCCTGTATGACTGAACAATAAACATATTGGTATGTATGATTAGAACTGGCTCAACATGGGGAAAATATAGCGATTTAAAGAGCACAGCAAGCCCCTCTATTGAATATGTGTGTGTGTTCATATCTCACACCTGTTGCTGCTCTCCCGAATAATAAATGGCGCTTGACATACCAGGAATGGCTGTGTCCTCTCTTTTTGATAATTCTAGATCAATGAAATGCCTTTAGGACGGAGTGTGGGTGAGACAGAACAGAGGGGGGGAGTCAAAGAGGATAAAAGAATAAAGCGTGGCAGTCTGTGTCAGGCGTCTCTGGGTGTGAGTGTGTGTCACCACGAAGGTCAGCACTCTTTATGAGTAACAGAACACCATGGAAACTTTTTTCCTCCAGTGCCACACTTGAAACATTTTTCCTGGAGACAATGACTTACCTCCTCTCTCTATCTGCCTCTCCCTGTGCTTGCTTAAACAGGACACTTTAACAGTCCGTTGGTCACTGCGCCCATAAATGTCCGTGACAGCAAATCTTTCTGCAGACACGCCCAGGTGCCAGCCCAGAATTGAAACTGTGAGTATAACTGTCATCCAACGTCTACTGCTGAGAGAGAGCGAAAGGAGGAAATGACGCTGAGCCTTTTGAGTAAAACAATGGATGATTAAAGGTTGGTAAATCACATTAATTAGGTAAAAGACTAGTAGCAAAGGGTGGGAGGATGTGAAACTGAACAAAAGCTGACTGGGGAGAAAAAAACCAAATATAAAACAAAAGACAGACGGAGATGAGGGAAGACAGGGACTCAAAGTGGGGAAAGAAGGGAAGAAAACTCCTTGCACCTGCAGCTCCCAGCTGTGCTATGCTTATTCTGAATCATTGCTCCACCCGGAGAGATTGCTTAGCATTTCATTTGGAAAACAGGGATTTATTGCCCAGGAGGGGGCTGCTACTGGTGTGTGCGCCCATATGTGGGTGTCTGTGCGGTAGGAGGAAAGTACTGCAGCTTAGGGCAAAGAGGAACTTGGCTCCCTACCTGGGCATCTATAAATAAGAGTAACCTCGATCGAGACCACACGCGATAATAAGGTGAGATTGGACGTTCTGATTCTGAGAGGGAGGGGGGCACTTACAATTTTCATGTGAGTCAGGTGGAATAAGTGTGTGTTCACATGTTGCATACATGTACATGAGTGTGTGTTTCTGAACAAGCTGAGGGGAAACATGATATAAATGTTTTCAGTGGTTTGCATTAATGTGCTTTTTTCACTTAATAGATTAATTTACATGTGGGGGGGGGGGAAACATATTTACAGCTACCGCTTCTGGTGGGACAGCCAGATGATAGAGATTGCCCCATGGAGCTGGGTCAGCCTGTAAATCAGCCCACCAGTAGTACAGGCCAAAGCACAGCCAGCACCATACATCTCACCTGTTACAGACCTGGCACTGTCTTTGAGTAAATTTATTTATTTAGCAAATGCAAAGTCCTTGAGCTAAGCCTGGTCTGCTGTGTGGAGGATGACAAATCTTCCATTTAGACTTCGGGGAGGTCAAGCTTCGAAGATGGGTTCCATTGATTGCTCCTCTCCCTAAGCACACACTGGGCTCGGGCTGCTGCCACCCATGGAGACAGGCCGAGCAGGGGCCGGTCCTGAATCTGTGGAAGGTTTAACCACTGTTGTGGGAGGTTTGTGATATGGATTTGTTGAGTTGGGTCACCGGCTGGTTAGGGTTAAGGTTTGGGAAATCCTCCCATTTCTTTCCCCAAGCAGGTTGGGTGGTAAAGTCTGCTGGTGTTTTTCTTTCTTCAAAATTGGTCATCTATATCAGAGGTTCTCAAAGTGTTTGGGTCCAGGGACCCCTTACAGGGAAAAACGGCCCTTATATTTGTAACATAGGTTAAAGGGAGATTTTTCAAATTTTCAACCAGATCTGTGTCACAGCAGTGTGTCCAGCCCCTCATACACACTGAGTGATGGTTGTGTTAATGTTGTGTTTGAATGAGTGTGTGTCTTTGACTGAACTTTGACAGTGTGGAAATACAGATTACCAAAATAAATGTCTCTTGGTTTTGAAGACGTGTTTCCGTACTCTTCATAATGAATGAATCTAGTCAATGTAAAGCCTCCCCCATGTGTGTGTGTGTGTGTGTGTGTGTGTGTGTGTGTGTGTGTGTGTGTGTGTGTGTGTGTGTAGGGTAGGCGGTGTGGAGTGCTTTTGTGTTCAAGAGAGGGCAGGTCCAATAAAACAGAGAGCTAAATAATTTCTTGGTAGGCACTATTAGCCTAAAACATGACCGGCTCAGATCAGAATATCGAACTACAACGTGGAAATGAGCCGATGGCTTATCCAATTAAAAATGAATAATACACAACAGAAAATGTGCACTAAGCCTACACAGGTCAAACAAGAAATACCAAATGAGCTGTGCTGCCGGCTGCCTTTCAACACATCCTGCAGAAGGAAGAGAGAGCGATAGGATAAGAGAGGAGAGAGAAGCAGCACAACAACACAGAGTTTACCAAATGAGATGCTTGCCTGCTACGCTTCGGGGCCTTCCCATTGTTGCTGTTCTCAGGAATACTCTCAGCCTGGTTATTTTTAAAATTAGCTGCCACTTAAACTTTTGCAGCGTGCCATGAGAGGAGCTTCTGTCATCAAGTAGGCTACAAAGTGAGGACTTCAATGCATCATTTGCACTGATCTTCTTGTAGGGAATATGTATTTGTCATGAGGAGGTCAGAGGTCAGAGGTCCAGGTAGCTGCAGAAAAGCGACCCTGCAGCTGGATGCATCTTTGCTCAAGGGGCACTTGAACTCAGAGATGTTATCCAAGCCAGAAATTTCACATGAAGTGTTAAGAGATGTCACATCAAATTGAGCTGCCTGGATGCTGCCCTTCTCAATTTAAATATTCGTCTAAAGGCTTGACTGGCAGACACAGCTGTTCCGAGTTACCTCTGTCTCTCTCCAACCACCCGCATATTAAAGTCAGATCAAACGGGCGAGTGCCTCTATCACAGTGGGAATTAAGGCTTTATTAAATATCCCGAGAGAGATTCCACGTCCACGGAGAGCAATAGACTGAGTGAAATAGAGAGGCGCCACAAATAACACAGCAGAGCGGCCAAGTTAGTTCTCTCTCTCTCTCTCTCTCTCTCTCTCTCTCTCTCTCTCTGTCTCTCTCTCTCTATCGCTCTCTATCTCTATCTCTCTCTCTCTCTGTCCTTCTCTCCTCTCCTCCATCCGCCTGTTTGTTTCCCCCCTCACACACTCACACACACACACACACACACACACACACACACACAAGCCCAAAGAAACGCTCAAGTTGGTGGCTGAGCGGAATATAGATGCGACTGGAGACAAGAGCCGGAGCCGTGATTTGCACATAGACATAAGATACAACCCTCTCCCCCTCTCTCTCTCTCTCTCTCTCTCTCAGCTCCCCTGCTTCTCTTCCTTCTTTCCGCCTCTCTCTTCTCGACAAAATGTTTAAAGGCATTCCTAAAGTGAGCGACCACTGCAGATCACTAGACCCGAAACCCCTCTGCCCCCAAAGTCGGTGCCACAAATGACACACCATGCGCACACAGAGAGAATATACACGGATAAACTTGCCCCAGCACGGCACTAATATGTGGCTCTGTGTTATGTGCAGACTCGGGACAAACTTGACAAGGCAGCTTATTTGCGCTAAGTGTAGACCGAGCGAGCGAGAGCAGGCGGTTGCCCCCAAAACAAGGACAGTCGGCTCTGCGTCTCAGTGAAATTGTGATCCCAAATCCAACACTCTCTTTTTTTTACCCCCACACACACATACATCTGTCCTGTCTTACCTGGGGGACGAGGAAAGCCAAGAGGATGCAGACTCCAATCTCCATGGTCGCTTTAATTTCTCGCGGTGTGAAACAGAAAACAGATTCAAGACAGGGTGATATAGGCTGGGTCAGCTCTGCTCATAATTCCACTGTCCAAGCGCTGGGGATAGAGGAAAGCCTTTCGCCGTGAGCCTCCAGCTGCCAACTTCCCCCAAATACAACTGCAGTCTGATCAGCAAAGCATGGGATAGTGGAGCCGAGACCACAACCAATAGATTTATGAGGAGGACGTAGAGGGGGGGTGTAGGCGGAGGAGGTGAGACGGAGGGAGAGGGGAGTGGAGGTAGGGTGAGGAGGGGGGAGTCGTCTCTATCTAAGTGGAGGGTCAGCATCACTCATTTGTTTTGTTGTGGCCACCCAATTATTTTGCGGAGTTTTGAGGTGCAGCAGCAGGTTCGAGGATGCATCAACGTATCATCACCGGCCGTTTGTTTCCCCCTCATCAGACAGCTTTATAGCACTTAATCCAGCATTTATTACCCGTCCCCTTTTAAAGGTGATTTACGTCTCCTTGCGTCTTATATTCAACGCTCGGGAAGCCTCTATTAAATGCATCCTGTGTATGAGCGCACATAACAGCGGTGATGCCTGCGGGGCACCCTGAGAGAAAGAAACTTCAGTAATGACACATTTTAAGGCTTGTCTAATGTTATACTAAAACTACTGTTACTTCTACTACTACACAATGCCTCTAAAAGAGCATCATGTTGACGATACCATAGGTTACAATATTCTGTTCCTGAATGTAGTATTCTAAAACCGTGGTGGTTTTAATTGTTCATCATATGCACTGTTTTTACTTCCTCCCAGCTCTATAATGAATTGTTAATATGTGTGGGGAATTTTATTTGGATGTTTGTCGGATGGAGCGTTTTTCTTTTCATTCGGTGCCACCTCAGCCTCCCTCCCTCTCGCTCTCGCTCTCTCTCTCTCCGTCTCTCTCTCCGTCTCTCCATCTCTCTCTCTCTCTCTCTCTCTCTCTCTCTCTCTCTCTCCCTCTCTCTCTCTCTCTCTCTCTCTCTCTCTCTCTCTCTCTCTCTCTCTCTCTCTCTGGGATAAACTGATTTATATTTGGATTGAGTCAAATCTTCTCTGTTACTGTACGGACAGTACACCTGCAGGATTGCATATTAAATTGCATATTAAATTGGATCAACTGACACAAGAGAACAGAGAACGATTATTTTCATTATGAATTAGTCTCCCAAAATATGCTCAGTTAATTTGTCTATAAAAAGTCTTGTTTTAAACCTAAAGTCCCAAAGTCAAAAAGAGTTATTGTACTATCATAAAAGACTATAAACTAGTGAATATTCAAATTAAAGAAGCTGAAGCTTGAATTTTAGGCATTTTTGCTTAAAAGATTACTAAAATGGTTAATCCTTTATCAGAATTGTTGCAAATAAATGTTGTGTCGCTCATCTAATTTGATTAATCTACTACAGTGCGCCACAAGTTAACATGTCATCTTTTTTTCATATTGCTGTAAAACTCTACATGTAGGAATTAAGGCAATAGCAGGGACCACTGATGGGCTTTTTATAAAACATCATCTGCATCACTGTCGTGAAAGACCTTAGTCTTGTGCCCGGTTGTAAGGGTTTGAGCGCATCGTCTGCTGTGGCTGTGAAGTCCAATCCTATAGAGGCAGACTCGTTCGCAGGTTTGCATGTGTTGGCAGTTGATGGTGTGGTGGTGTCCTGTTGGTGTTGCTTCCTTCCTTCTCTCTTCCTTGCCTCACAGTGTTGAGCCAGGCTGGCAGTAGGCACTCTGCAGTGGGTGGCTTGCCCACTGGGGAGTGCCTACTGCCAGTGAAGTCGGTCCTGAATGGCATCTTCCCAGGTGACAGGATTGATGTTGAAGCTCTTGTTTACACACACAGCCTTAAAGTGTAGCTGTGGGTTGCCGGTTGACCATTCCGTCTAGAGAATGTCCTTTGGGATTCGTCCATCTGCCAGAACATGGCCCAGTCATATCCGCTGCCTCAGGAGAGAGTACATACCAGAAAGCTGTGTCTCCAAGACTACTGTGTGTTTAATCCCATCCCTCCACGTGATGCCTAGTATGAGCCTCAGGCAGCGCAGATGGAAGCTGTTTAGACTCTGCTTTTGATGCGAGTATGGGGTCAGAGCTTCACTATCATAGAGGAGTGTGCTAAACACAGGCTCTGCACACCTGTGTGTTTGTGTGGACCATGAGTTTGTCATTGTACCATCATACTCTAGCTGTTAGCTTTCAAAAGGGGAAAGTACTTTTCCGATGCGGCTGCTGAGTTCAGCGTCGAGTGACAGGTCTTTGGTTGTGATGGATTTAAAGTGAGTGAGTCAGAGCAATGTTCAGGCTGAAGTTCTGGTACGCTTGGGTGAACCGGTCCATGTAGCATGAACCTCCACTGTTGTCCATAAACTGAATCACACCATTGCACCAGGTGACATGTTCCTTCATTATGATGAACATGAGCACTTTAGTTTATTCTGAGTCAATCTCACTTGCACCGCCCTGCTGTAAATATTCACAAGTTTCAAAAAGTTGTCTCCAGTTTTTTGAGCACGGGAAATTACAAGAGCATAAATATGTTTTGAATTTGGTAAAAAACTATCTGAGATCTGTAGTGAATGATGGTCAAAGTTTAGACATCAGCCCATCCAGACACCAGTGTTATTCAATGAGCACACAAACTTTCTCTCATTCTGGGCCTAAAGGTCAGATGTCTATTAAAGTAGCCCATCGGTCTTTCTTAAGGGGCAAAGCTGTCAAAGAGCACACTTAATCTTCATGCAAAGTACCCTTAACCTCCAACACACAGACACATCATACAGAGTGAAACAGACGAATGAGCCCGCTGTGCAGAGGAAGAGCAAAGGAACTCTGAGATAAGGGACACCCTCCGCCTTTATCCCTCACTATTTTATCTTACTGTCCGTTTCTCACACATACAAACATGTTCATAAGTGTGTATATAATGCGGTGACAGATTTCTGCATATATCCATTTTGAGTAGGGGAATTGAACAAGGTTAGCTTCACACAAAAAGTCAGGTGTGGGGCTCAAAGTGTCTCTCAGTGCCTTTCCTTTCTCAATGGATGTGAAAAATGAGGGCAGGAATTGTTGTGACGCCTGAGGAATTGCTTTTCCTACACTATCTTTCTGCCATATTCATTTATCAGTTAAGTAAAGACATTGGGTACATATCACCAATGACTGCCTGGTTCAAAGCACACGAGGGCAGCTGTAGAGGAACCCGTGCACTCTGCTCAAGACGAAGATGACTGAAATAATCTAATAATTCTAACATTTCTTGTCCAATAGTTCTAAATCATCCCTACATAGTTTAGATTTTGGGAATCACAAAAAGAAAGTCATTTGGAGTTTGTAAACCATGGCTGAGTGGAAGCAACAAATCATGACAGAAACGTCTGTTGGCTGGCTCAGAAAGAGAGGGGCTGGCTCAAACAGTTTGACAGCATTTAGGCTCAACTTCATTAGCCCAAAAAAAGCTCATGACTCAGTTTTGTAAACACAAAAACAGAGTGAATCTTAATTGCATTATTATTTATGGAATTTGGCTAATTGTAATGCTCTTCTGTCTGAACTGAGTTTTTGAACTCTGGTATCAGTTTGATACCCAACATTGTGGTTTGCGCCATTTTTCTTCTCAGGTATTTCCATCATCTGCAAGCTTTTGGGGAAATGGGCTAACTACTAACTATGGGGAAACCCATTGAGATGATTGTTGAATAATTAAAGGAAAATATCAAAAATGTGTTATGAAATGAATAGCCATCAATCTTTCCTTGGATGTGTCATGAAACACAGACAGGATGCAACATTAAGTTTGTTTTCTTCTTCTGTTATTCCTGTCATTGGTAGTACACAATAATTTATCATTTCTGATATTCAAGAGGGTTACCAAAGTCAGAAAGCCCACAAGAGACACATTTCTTTTAAAAGGAATGACTAAAATTGATGCAGCAGAGGCCGAAATATAGAATAAGCTCCAAAGACATGCTGGATCCTACATTTCCCGCAATGTAACCTCAATAGCATCTTACCTCCCATTCATGGTAAATGCACAACCTTCTCTTCAAACTCTATGCGCCTGTTTGTAACACCTGGGCGTTTTGTAAAACAATTCCTCAAGCCCCAGCTTACATGACATGCCCCTTTAAGTACACTACACATAGCAGGTGTATCACTTTACATGGGGTTTGATCAACCGATTTATAATAATATATGGGGAAACAGAGGCAAATTTTGTGTATACACTAAGCAAAAGCTTTGTAAAAGCTAAAACAGAAATATATACGGTTTATAAACCCACGGCAAAGATAGGTGTTTTTTGTCCATGCAGTAGAAATGCAGAACAACACAATGTTAAACTTGACTTGAATGACTTGTAGGTTTACAATAACATTTTTGTGTCCATAACATTACTGCGTACTGCACTTTTCTACTACAGCCTCTACACAATACCAAACCTCTATGATACTGAAACCTTGAACTGTACCACAATATAACCATGTATACATGTTTCCAATTATTCAGATTCATTAGGCTAATCATCCGTAACAACAACATGAACACACATGGGACACACGGGGAAGCAATTAGCTCCATTTATCTGATTTAGGCCACAAAACCTGCTCTCTCTCTATCTCTCTCTCTCTCTCTCTCTCTCTCTCTCTCTCTCTCTCTCTCTCTCTCTCTCTCTCTCTCTCTCTCTCTCTCTCTCTCTCTCAAGCATAAGCCACTTGTCACACAATTTAGTGTAGGTTTTGTAGCTCACCCTCCCTGAGAAATATTGCCACTAGATGGGGGAAAAGTGTTCATACCGGAGTTAATAGTTTTCTCTGAACAAACTTAAACTGAAAGGCAAAGAGGCACAGAGAGAAGAAAAGCACTACTAATGTTCTCCCCCTTTTTTTGCAATGGGGGAGAGGGTTCTATTCTTTCTGAAGCAACCTACAAGTGGAAGCCACAGTGAAGAGCCCCAGGTCTGAGCTCTCTTCGGTCTCCAGAGGCCTACACTGGGAATCCACTGTCTTCCCTGTAGATCAAACTGTGGATGTGAGGATATTCTTTGTGTAACTACCCTTATAAATGTTTTCTCTTTTTCTCCCACTCTGTCTCCCTTCTCATGCAACAAACGTGGCTGGCAGAGAGAAGCGAGGCAGACGACATGTTTCCTGAGAGAATGACGACTGGATCACTGAACGTGACATCCAGTGCCATATAACAAAATCTTTTTGCCTGGGGAAAACAAGAGTTGAAACTACAAGCTTTGAACCGCAGGCAACGCAACAAACAAAGGATTCTATGTACTCTCTACCAATTTTAAAATGACAGACTCATTTTCAATGAAGTGAATGTGAACTATTTACCAACGTGTACTTGTGTTATAAGAAAGGCTTTGGGAACTCAGCAGTGTTGGGGAGTAGTGGCCTACATTTTGCAATAGTGGGCTGGTAGTTTATATACATTCATATTTGCATATTATTATATTAGCAGTGTATTTTATCTTGTTGGTTTATATATGACCTGTAAACAAGTGGGAACTTGCACTCAAATGAGTGGAACCTTTTTGCTGGCATGTGACTTTTATGTATTAGATTTTGTTACCATTTTGTATCACATGTACATTTACAAAGTAGTTTGAACTACTTAGAAAAAGTAGCTTAAGTAGTAGGCTTTAAAGTAGCTTTAAGGCCCTGTCACACATATCCGTATGACAGAAACGTATGCTGGCGTATACGAAATATCGGCAATACATTGATATATATTAAGGGTAAGTTTTGATCGTTCGAAGGACGCAGACGATGCACCGAACACGCCAGACATACGGCCCTGTCACACAGTTCCTTATGGCAGAAACATGCCGGCATATATGAAAGTAGCTCAAAATTTGTCAGAGTCCAAATACGTCCAACTTTTCCACAGCGGTGTTGTAGCTGACGTATACATAACGAATACATAACAAATTATTATATGTCAAACCTTGATAGCTTATCACTTACTTATACAAAACGTATCAGAGCGTCTGGCCAACGGAGTTGGAAAAGTGCCATTTGGTTCATGTCATGCTGATGCTGGAGAACGGCTAGAATGTACTCTTGCCGCAGCCTCTCAGCATCCTCCATGCTCTCTGATGATGGGTTGATGTATTCATCAAGACATGCTGTGAAGAAGTGAGGATGAGCTACTCACAGGGACCCTATATACTATATTCGAACCCCCAATAAGCTCCCAAAACCCTAGCTGAACGCTAGCTGTACTGTAGAAACACGTTTAATAAGTTACTCCGTCGTCAGGGATAAGCTTAACATAGGTTACGAATAGGTTATCCACTTGTTATCAATAAGTTGGCTGTAGGGTTCACCGTCAGCCGACGTAGCCTATATCTAACGTACCTCTCACGCAGTGTTTCTCAAACTTTTTCAGACCAAGGACCACTTAACAAATAAAAATACACTCACGGACCACCTAACTCCCCAAATATCCAAAAACAATAGGCCTGCTTACCACTCCAACAAAAGATTACAAATGACAGAAGCTTTATGTGACCTTCTCTATATCGCTCGTTCACACATTAAATCAACAATACAAATACAACTACGGATTCTACAAGCATTTCGTTCATATGCGATGTAAACGGTGAATGCTGATATATTTTACGCATCATATGAAACGTAGACTACATTTATTACTGAGTTTATGTCCGTACAGAGCCGCAACTTACCCACAGCAACATCGTTTGGTACTGAGAGATACGCAAAATGCAAACTGTGAGGGTGCCTTCGTCATGTGTTTCTTAAATTCATCACGTTTTCTCTCAAAACATCCTGAAGGTTTCCCAATGTAAACCTTGTGTTTACTCTCAAAATGTCGCTTGAGTTTGGCGGGTTTCATAGCCTCGTTAGCCAACAACTCGTAGCACAAAACAGAGTGGATTGGGATCCTCTTCATCTCCAGTGCAAGAAAATCCAAATTTGATGTAGTCGCTGTGATATTTTCTCTTCACTTTAGCGCTGGACTTTCAGCGTTCAAGCCGAGTTTCACAGCTTTCAGCCGGGTGGAGGTTAGACGGCGAACCGCTCACCTGGGACTCAGTAACACACACAAAACCACTTGAAGCTGCTGAATCACCTGCGTCAGGACGATGCACCTTCACTGTCGCGTCATATTTTTGATTTAATTTTCTTTTAACCGACCCTGTCTACAGCCATCGATTCATCTTGCCAGCTGACCGCTGCTCAAATTGACTGCGCAGATCATTTATGACGTAAGATCGTAAAACGAACCTACCTAGCTCCGCTACATCTATGCTACACTCTAGTCCAGGGCTGCCCAAGAGTGTATTGCGGGTAGATAGCGCACCGTTAAAAAAAAATATATATACTCCCTCAACGAAACCCTGTGCCGCCTGAAATTCAATTTTTTTGCTTTTTTCTTGCCTTGCGCATTCACATTCCCTCATCCGCTCTGTTTCGTTCCCACACACACCCCTACAGTCAGAGACAGAGTGGCGGAAAGGAGAGGAGTGAACTACGCACCAGCCCCCCGTCGCAGAATTTTTAATACAGGTAGATCACATGGACCTGGTCATTTTAAAAGTAGTAGTGTGGGCACCCCTGCTCTAGTCTATACTAGTCATTTTTAAACAGTTTGAGAAACACTTTAAACTTAAGGCCCTGTCACACATATCCGTATGACAGAAACTTATGCCAGCGCATACGAAAATTTGTCAGAGTCCAAATACGTCCAACTTATCAGACGAATGCCCAACGAATGCATAAGATATACAAAAATATGGTGTATACAAAATATCGGCAACACGCTGGTTTACGTAGATATAAGGTAAGGTACAAGTAGTACCTTATGTGCTTCATAAGATATGCAGACGTTACGTGACGTTAGACACGTGTGAATACGGAATACGTACGTGAATATTTACCTACGTAAATACAGTACGTGAATACTTACCTACGTAAATATAGTATAGAAATACTTACGTGAATACCTACGTGACTACGTTAGAGGAACGTTAGATAAAGGCAACGTCGGCTGACGGTGAATCCTACAGCCAATGTATTGATAACGAGTGGATACCCTATTCCTACCCTATGTTAACATTATGCCTGATGACGGAGTAATTTATTAAACGTGTTTCTACAGTACAGCTAGCGTTCAGCATTTTAGCCGTTCTCCAGCATCAGCATGACGTGAACCAGATGGCACTTTTCCAGCTCCGTTGGCCAGACGCTCTGATACTTTTTAAATAAGTAAGTGATACGATATCAATGTTTGACATACGTATTATAATTCATTTCATTACAACACCGCTGTGGAAAAGTTGGACGTATTTGGACTCTGACACATTTTGAGCTAATTTTCATATACGGCATATGTTTCTGCCATTCTGAACTGTGTATGTCTGGCGTGTTTGGCGTAACGCCTGCGTCCTTCAAACGATCACAACATACCCTTAATTTATATCGACCTATTGCCGATATTTCGTATGCGCCGGCATAAGTTTCTGTCATACGGATATGTGTGACAAGGCCTTTACAATATATTGATTTCAAATGTGACATTTTACCAATATACTCACGGACCACTAGCGGTCGCTCATGGACCACCAGTGGTCCGCGGACCACTCTTTGAGAAACACTGCTCTAACGGATTCACGTACTGTATTCACATACTATATTTACGTAGGTAAGTATTTCTAGTATGTCTAATGTAACGTAACTTATGTGTAACGTCTGCATAACTTATGAAGCACACGTTGGGTACATCCGGTAATTTTGAACATGCTCAAAACATCAGCATTCAACAAAGCACCCCAGCGTAACACAGTGAGCTCTTAACAAATACTACTTATGCATTACCTTATATCAACGTATACCAGCGTATTGCCGATATTTTGTATACGCCATATTTTTGTATACGTTATGCATTTGTTGGGTATTCGTCTGATACATTTTGTATAAGTAAGTGATATGCTATCAATATATATATATATATATGTATACGTTCACTTTTCCGATCGGGATCCGATGAAAAGTTGGACTTATTTGGAATTTTCATATACGCCAGCATACGTTTCTGCCATACGGATATGTGTGACAGGGCCTTAAGTTACTCAAACTACATTTCTCCTAAGGGTAGCTTAGCTTAGTTTTGTTGTGTGAAGTATTACCAGTGCAAACCTATTATATATATAAAAAAACATTTATATTTTTGACAAGAGACACGCCATAGTTTATTCTAGTCATAATCATAGTCTAGTCACATAATCTTTACCTTTTTGGGTATGTCGCAAAAGTATTCCAATTAACCATTACTGTGAGGATCAGCACAAAAACAAACAAATCCGTACATATATTGGGATAAAGAGATAAACAATGGTTAACCTTGTGATTCGTCACCAGGCCTTGCCATGTAGTTTACATTATCAGATAAGGGATTGGACATTCCATGTTAACAAGAAGCATTTGAGATCATATTTGGTGTTGAGGCCATTAGGTGTTCAGGTTTTTAACAAGTAGGTCCAGTTTGGTTCCCATCTAAGTAGAAGATTATCTAAATCACATCTCTTCTTGGGAGAGAAACCTTTTCAATGCATCTTCAGTTACCCATTTCCAGGCGATTGAACCGTGGTCAGATGGGATCAGTGGTTAAAGCAACTAGTATGTTTTATCATAGATTCACAACTGAATGAATCAGTTGAAAGAATCAGAATGAAAACGTTCTGAACACAAACAAAACAATTTATTTGTGCGAAGGCAACATTCTTGGTTAGTTTTAGGAAAATATATAACCTTTTCTCTTCTCACTATTACTACGGTCTCTAGGGGTAGGTGTTGTTTTCTTCTATTCCTTCTTTTGCTGCTCAAAGGTGTTGTGTCGATGATAAACCCTACTTGTAGTTGAAGCAGCCCCTTTATGACCCACATCTATCAGGCTGCTTATCACAGATAACGTCAACTTAACATTCAAACTGCGTTATTCAGTTCTGTGCTAGTTATACCCACATATTATTTCCCATAAGGGCAAGTTAAGAGATAAAGTAATACTTTTATGTTACAACTAATAATGCCCTTAATAACATTGTCATACCAAAGCTGCCCTTTGTGTGGCTAAACACACAAACCAAACCTAACCACTCATAGGACTTAGGATGTAAACCGTGGTCATCAGCGTCAAGGTCCTCACTTTATAAGGCCATGATCAACGCTTTACCACTTCCCTACGATGTATGTGCTGTACAAGAACAAAACACTTTCTGGACTGGAAAAAAAACTGTGTTTGTGAACAGATTTGTAGGCAGCAATTACATTTCCTTCAAACGGTATTTGGCAAAAACAAATGACTAATTTCTGTGTGACAGGGTTGCATCAGCTCGCACAGAGCCCTGACCTCAACACCATCCGACACCTTTAGGATGAATTGGAACTTCGACTGTGAGCCAAGCCTCATCACTCAACATCAGTGGCCAGCCTCACTAATGCTTTTGTGAGAGTGGAGGCGTTACAGCAGCAGACAAACACTCAAGGTTCTGGAATGAGATGCGCACTAATCATATATGGGTATACTGTTCAAGTGTCTGCACACATCAGGCCATATTTGTACCTGGCTATGTACAGGATGCTCACACAAAATACATGCAGATTACAATCTCATTAAGAATGAATCCAACATTAGTTACGATCTAAAAATGATTGTATTCAAGCCAATGGCACTGATTGAGGGAATATTTATCTTCCAATGCCACCTTTTGAAAAAATAATAATTCTGTTTATTTGCTTCCACTGTGGGCAAGGAGCATGGATGTAGAGAGACTGGAAACAGTGTTGGAGGCGGCCTCCCATTCATTCCTATGAAAGTTGCTCAATGGCGCATGAAGCCAAAATGGCTCGACTGCTGAGTGATAAAATGATCCTCCGCATCTATGGGCCCATATTGCTAACGCTCCAGCGTTTTCCTTAAAGTCAAATAAGTGGAAGAGGGGAAATAACTATGGATTTGGCTATTAGTGCATTTTACAACTTTTAGGAACCAATGATTTAAATAGTGGCAATTCAAGTGTTCATACTGGGAAGTTGATTTACCTTATTAAAAAGATGATCCGCTGATTTACAGACATCTATTGTAAGTCAATGGGAAAATGTATTTTTAGGCCCCATCACGTGACTGACACAGAAGTTGTAACTCCACGGTTTGGCCACAACAAAAATTGGCTTCGAAGCCGTCGCGTTTCCTAGAGGCTTGGTAAGGACCCCATGTTGTTCAGATTAGAATCATCCATATCCGAAAGTTAGTGAAGTGGCTCTCGGTCTGTTCGTGAGGGAAATCCCACTTTATCCCACAGTTTATGATGCTTGAACGTATGATTTATCTCACTTTGTAAAAGAAATGTATCCATGTATAATGTGTGAATAAGTGAGTTATCTTACTGTGAAAAATGTTTACAGTATATGATGTGTGAATAATTTATTCCAAAAGAAATTCACAGTGGAATGAAGGTTATCTGGCTTGACCAGACCACTTATAGTGCAGAGAACATCTATAACAGTTAAAGGCCAAGCCATTGTTAATTGTTGGCTGCAGAGTGTACAGCTGAAACAAACTAAACGTAACAAAAGGAGCCCCTATAGCTGTAAACATTTGTCTTTATGATGAGGAATGTTGTGTTCACTTAAATTAATTCAGCTTTTATATTTTTCACACCACTTTCCGAAATAAAACTACCCTTTACGGCAGATATTTACAACCATCGATCCAGAGCCAGCCTGCGGAGCTGGAGCAGATGGTAAGTAGCCAACGAGTGACTGAGCATGTCCTTGTTGCGATAAACTATTGTTATAGTCCAGAATAAATTAGGTTTATGACCATAAAGCATTCAGAATGGGGAGAGATAAATCAAGGCATTTTAGGATGATTAGACATCCGTTCATAAAGTCTTACTCACGTGCAGTTTTGCATGCATGGCCACAACTCTTTGTTTACTCTCATGTTTCTCATTTTCGCACACCCCACAGTAGCACACATCACAGAACCCACAATAACAGCACTCCAATCAGATGATCCCCCCCCCCACATTTTCAAGTGTCCAAATGTAGGGGAAGCGAGGAAAGATGAAGAAACGAGAAGGCGAGTTTTCGAAATGTAGATGAATGTTGTGCAGTGTCAAAGTGTAATTTTTCTTATTTTAAACTGTAGTTGTCCTGTCTCAGTCAGTCCCCCCCCCACACACACACACACACACACACACACACACACACACACACACACACACAAACACACACACACCAACACACACACACACACACACACACACACAATCATACCTGGTTGCTTATGTGTATAGGAACCAGGAAGTGTTGTGAAGCTGATAAAGTGTGGAGAATAGTAAAGAGCTGCTCAAGAAAGTTATCCGTCTCCATCCTCCAAACACAACATTGAGCCCACTTATGTGTACTTACATCAGTGAAGGTCACAGCTTATAAAAGAAACGTGTGTGTGCTTTTGATGTCCGCTTGAAAAATATATTTTGTGCAGACGCACACAGAGGCAGAACAAGCCAGAAACTCACTGTTGTTGATTCGATGTCATCCTGAATCTCTCGATGGAGTTCAAACAGTACTTTCAGTCTATGTGAGGACAGAATGACAAATCAGTTTTAATAGAGTTTATTCTTAAAGCAAAGTCCTAATACTGCTAATACAGATATCTAAGTATAATTGGACAATAATTTAACTCAGCATAAGCCAATTCTTAATTTTTGCATGTTTTTTCCTGCCTGTTTCTCTGCCAAGTCACTAACTCACCTGTCTATCCAACCAGCAGTAGCCCTCAGTGTGCTCCAGCCAGGTCAACCACCTGATTTCCTGATTCCAGATCCCAGATAATGCATCAAGCCTTCGTAGCATTCAATTAATTTTTTCCTTTTTTCCTATCTGCCCTGTTTTTTTTTTGTTTTTTTTTACCCTTTCTGGCTTACCTTTCTTCGAGTTTGGCTGTTTTGGAACAGCTGCAGTATGGACACTTCACTTGTAGACTATTTGTTCAAAATATTTTTTTGTAGCACAGTATAAGCGGCCAAAATGTTTTTTTTCAGGCGGATGGCTGGCAGCCATCCGTGAAAGACTCAGAGTAGAGCCGCTGCTCCTTTACGTTGAAAGGAGCCAGTTGAGGTGGTTCGGGCATCTAGTAAGGATGCCACCTGGCCGCCTCCATAGGGAGGTGTTTCAGGCACGTCCAGCTGGGAGGAGACCCCGGGGAAGACCCAGGACTCGGTAGAGAGATTATATCTCCTCACTGGCCTGGGAACGCCTCGTGTTCCCCCAGTTGGAGCTGGCGGATGTGGCCCAGAGAAGGGAAGATTGGGGTTCCTTACTGGAGCTGCTGCCGACCCCGGATAAGCGGTAGATGATGGATGGATAATCTGAACATATAGTCACTGTAATTATTCAACATATACAGTACAATGCTGAAATACTAAGGATTTGAGATCGGCCGGTTCTTTATTTGGGTCAGTGCAATATATTTAGTTTTGGAAGTTTAACAGGATCATTTTTGATGGCTTTGGTGACTCCCTAACATTCCATCTAGTGTCGCCATTAACTCAAATTAGCAACACTTTAATCCTTGACAAGGTGGTAAACTCTTTTATTGGAAGTTAGTGTGGAAATGTATGGTACTTAGAAGATAAATCCAATTGTTTTGTATTTGATTTTGTTCACAATTGCAGCCCTGCCACTTGTAAGGCTTTTAAGAATAGCCAAATCATCAGTTGTTTTGTCCAACATGTTTGTAGTGTGTAATTAACTCTGAAGCTTGAAGCAGATTCTCATGGGGCTTTATAGTTTTAGTTGTGTTTTCATCAATCAAGTCATTGGCTCCACCAAATGATGCACTGGTAATGAATGTGCTGGAGAAAGACACAAGTGCAAAGGGTATTGATCGCTCTGCATCCTTCTCATTAAGAAGTCTCTTTCGGAGTAATTTCCAACCATTGCTGCACTGGCCTTTTGATTTGGAGTGTTTAATTGTGGTGTGGACTCTCAAGTTTTATACTTAAACTAGTGCAGAATGACAGCAAAATTAATAAAATGTATATAATTGAGTAGATACTGTAAACATTCAGACCTCTACATGCACAATGAAGGCACAAACCCTCTCATATATTTGAAAGCAAGACAAATCATGTTTCTCATGTTTGCATGTGCAAGAAAGTATAAAGTATATTGCTATCAAAGAGGAAAATATGTTTTCTTCATCGGCTTGTGTTTACCCATCTTGCATTGCATGGTGCTCTCTCGTATTAGGTAATCTGATTTGTCTAGCATAGTATAATGTGAAGTCATTGTGTATGTAGAAGAGAAAGTACCCTGCAAACCTTTAAACACACAGAGAGGCTTCCACTGTGCTTTATTTTTTAACATATTAATATAATATATTGTATTGATTAAATTAGCACTTTCCTATTGGGTTGAAGACCCTTAGAACACCAAATGAACCATGCAAACGTGTTAAAGGGTTTATTTAGTGGAATAAAACGTGGTGTCAGCAATTCAATCAATTTGGGTCTTAGATGAATATGTCATCGAGCATTTTATATTGCTGGCTTGTGAATAATAAAAAACAACTGGGAATGGATGCACTGTGAAGTTGTTCAACATTGCCTTGTTATAATCACATTAATAATGAGGAAGTGGATTTAAGCGGAATGTTGAGCTTGTTAATTAAAGTTATAAACAATCTCTTTTCACTCACACTCAATTTGCTGCTTAAATTCAAAGTGTGTATACTTCTTTTTCGGTCTTGCCAGGACATGAACCCTCAGAGTTTGTCTACGTTCTCAAGATTGTGGGATTACACACAAGATGTGTAGTTTGCTAATGATGTGAAAATCCATTAAACAGCTCTCCTTTTTTTCCACTAAAGATCATCAAATGTTTTTTTGGGTAAATTCATAATAACACATAATTTGGCCTAACTGGCACATATATCAATAAAGCAAGGATTGATGTAATTATGAAGCTCTGCACATCATGATTGTTTGCACAGTGAGACAATATTGCTCTATGAAAAGAAATCTCAATTCAAGGTATACTTACCAGATTCAAGCTATATCAGATGGTCTTCTTTGCTTATGTGTTATAGAGATCGGTGTGTTGACATTTAGTAGCTGTTATGATCTGTTATCGTCCACAGCGCTTTGAGGACTTCTAGTCTGTGTTGGCTTAAAATGTATTTGCTTAACCTGCCGTTACACTTAAATGTGCTTACATTTTAAAGCAATACTTTGTGTATAAGTGCTTATTCAATTTCTTGCAGAGAGTTTGATGAGAAGATTGATAAATATAAAGCTACAGCCAGCAGGTTGTCAGCTTAGCTTCCTGTAGTTTAAAGACTGGAAACAGCTAGCCTTGCTCTGTCCAAAGATTACAAAATCCACCCACCAGCACATCTAAAGCTCACTAATTAATATGCTATAGTTATATATAGATAGATAGATATATCTATCTATATATATAGATATATATATGTATGTTGTTTGTTACGTTATGAGTTTACAGGTGGTTATGTGTCGGAATATTTCTTGATCGGTCATGGATTGTCCTGAAATCTCCGCTGGTTGCCTGGCAACCTCACGGCAACGACAAGTCTTCAAGAAGTAACCAGGAGGAAAATGAAATAGAGGAAATCATCAGCTACTGAGGTCACCGGATCTCCATGACAACTGAGCAACTCTATCTGCTGATGCAGACTGTGTGATATCATTGAAAGCTCCAAAAGAGGCTAGCAAGGGGAACCTTAATTGGGATTGTTTTGTGAAAAAACATTTTCCATGGTTGTGAATTACCTCAAAATTCATGATGTTCATAATTCATGTCTTGATAATATAAGATGAACCACTCAAGGACAGTGTTTCAAAGTTCTTGAATCAGCTCCTTTATGAATATCACTCAGAACCTTGAAGCAGTTTCAGTATTGTAATGCCGATGCATTTTGAGGGGATGGAGAGGATCAAAAACGCTTCCATTAATGCTAGAGTATAGCTACTGTATTACAGTTTAAGGCCATGCATCACTTTCATTTCTAAAAGACCAGACTTAATAGAATCTTCCCTTTTTGTTTACAACAATTTGTAACAAATGTAAATCAGGTGCGGGGACCCTGACTCATATTTTCTAGGCTTACCCTAAAGTAAAAAAAATTGTTAATTTAACTGATTATGATTAACAAATGAATCCAGACTGTGCTGTTTATTTGTTGGGTTGTTCTGAAAGCTCACTAAAGCTGCCATATGAGACCCAGCAGGTTTCTATGGTTTTCTACGGTTATAGCTAAAAGGGATATTTTGAGAGAATAAAAAAGCTACCTCTCCTCCTTGTTTTAAGAAGTGTCTCAATGATACGCTTTCCTGTCTTTACTTAGAGGAGATTAAGCACCCGCATCTGACTCGTACTGTAAATGTGTTCAGATTGTTATTGATTGTATGAGACAGCAAAGTGACTCGGCTGCAACTAATTAGTGTACGTTGATTTATGTGCCTCTGTTGAGTGTAGCTTAATACACCGTTTATTTTAACAATCTTTTAAACCCAATGCTCATTGGACTTCCCAGAACTGGATCAATGTACGGACAATTCCAGTCTGTGTGGACGTTTACGTCATGGCAACTATGGACACAGGAGATACAGCTTATCTGGGCATGCATATTATTTTTGTTGTATTGATTTTGTGTATATTCGTTATAAAAGGTTCTTTAAAGGCTTTGCACATTCATGGTTCACCCACCCAGGTGATTGAATTATGAACTGCAACTGAGCAACTCTTGATGGTGAGCTCACTTGTGTGTACTGTAGTGTGTTCTAGTAGATTAGTTTCCTGTTTGTTGTTCATTCAAATTGAATTATTATGGCTGATCAGTACAGACCGTGCTTGATTGACAGTTCCTTCACTCTCCTGTTACAGTACCTATGTTGCACCTGTTAGGGCAGGACAAATCACACTTAATCATTCTTATTAGAACACGGAGTGCAGTGATATTAGGTACTTACCATTATAGCTCCACTTAAATTCAACCTGAGACCTAATCAGACAGAGGAACTCAAAATATCAAAATCATATTTAAATAGTTTTGCTCCTTTTCAAGTATAGTACTTCCCACACATGCATATGTTACATTATTAGCCAAAAACATTATTTCAGTTGCTTTATGTACGCCATATGGAATCAAGAAATTAAGGAGTTTCGCTGTGGTGTGTCCATTTGTAAATTCTACAGGGAAAGTTGAATATTAGATGCCATTGTGTTTTTATTTCTCAAGATTTTTCTTTTCTTTTCAAGCCAACTATCGTTCACCAGCCATATTATTTGCAGAAAGTAAACAAATCCGGGTAAGAGATGGCTCAGTGCCTCCCAAAATAAAGCAAATCAATTGGACTCACTGCTCGGTGCACCTGCCAGTATGCTGCATAGGAAAGCACCTCTCTCATGAAACATACAGAGTGATCATCATCATGAGGGAGAAGGAAACACTCCCCAAACAGTTTTTTCTCTTTCATACACCAACAAAGTTTGCAGCGACCTTAGATGTGATGGACAAACCAGCTTAACACAATGGTATCCTTGTGTACAGAGCACAAACACACTCACTTCCATCAAGCCAAAAGTCAGCAAAGAGAAGGTTGCTCATTTACTGGCTGGATTGTCATTCAGGGCAGTCGTGTGGAAGGATCAATTGTTCTAATCAGTGAATAATAAGGGTCTCACAGTCCAGTTATAAGGCGGGGTTGTCAGAGCAGAAAACAGAGTGTGATGCTTTGGTGCCACGCATCCTTATTCCCGCCAATGCGTGCATGCTTGAAGGTAAAACCAGGTTGAAACCTATCCTGTACATCAAATACATACTTTACATTCAATCTTTAAGTAGCTCAGGCTCTCTAATAATCAGAAGAAAAATGTACCAATACATCTGGCGGCATAAACATCGTGGACAATCATACCTTTCATACCTTTCGGAATTTCAAAATAAGGGACATTTTTTTCAACATATTTTTTGTCCATATTTTAACAGCTCTCAGCCACCAAGCCCCTACCCATGTAATGTAAATGTAAACACATAAGGGTATATACATTCAGGAACTACATGTTTATAAAATGTATGTATTTTATTTATTAGTTAATATCATCAATATATTTGATGATATTAACTCATAAATAAAAAGTTGTGTGGCTTTTGTTTCCCCCGATGAGGACTTCCTTGCGATGGCAGAGTTGGGAAACATGTCCGCGACACTGCGACTGAAATCATCACAGAAGCTGAAGGCTACATTATTTTTGGCGCAAAGCATTGACATCTTTCCCTCAGCTTTGGTCACTTGGTTTGCCTGTGAAACAGGTCTTGTCAAAAATTAAGTCAATGATAGTGTATGTGTTTGTGCCTCTTGGCGTGCTTGTGCTTGGACGATTGTCACTTATTCCGTCGTGTGCAAAGCTAAAATCTGAATGGCACACTTTACAAAAAGCATGAGTTTGCCCGACTCTGCTTTTTTTTAAATAAGGGAAGGTCTCCTCCCATTTGGCGAGGTACTTGCATAAAGTTTCAACTTTTTTGGCAGGTACAGCTGCGTCTCCATCTATCTCCCATTCACTGTGACTCTCATCCATATGTTTTCGTCTCCTTCTGTGTCATTGTTCCTGTTTTCTTCTTCTGTGTGTTTACTGGCGGATAACATTTTTCAGCTAATGTTAAACATAATACTGCCACCTACTCTACTGGAGGCCACTTTACCACTCTACACTTTTTTAAATTAGGCCTTCTTTTTTTTTGAAAGGTTAGAAATACGGGATAATTACGGGAAAATATTTAAACGGGAGGAAAACGGGATAGAAGTAAAAATACGGGATAATCCCGGGAAAAACGGGAGGGTTGACAGGTTTGTGGACAATCGAGCGTCGGACTGAACAGTTCGACTCTGCTCTCCGCCGCTGCTTTGGCATCACGGAGGGGTGTTTGTTCGAGGATGACGACATAAACACACACAAGGACATATTGGAAAATGCATCGACGACGATTATTGTACGGACATTCCCAAATCAGAAGCCCCGGATAAAAGGTGAAGTCCATGCTAAACTGAAAGCGCAGACTTTCACGCACAGCTGTTGATTTGGATTTTGGAGCACAGAAATTCCAGGTAACGAAAGGTATTACCAGTGCAAAAAGACATTATAGAGACACAGTGGAGTCTGACTACAAGGGCTCCAATGCTGGAAACATGTGGTCTGGACTAAAAAAAATAACAGACTATAACAGGGCAAGGAGCGGTGCTGAGGAAGTGTCTGCATCTCTCCCAGATGAACTGAACACTTTGTTTACACATTTTGAGAGCTCCTAGTCTGTGAAGGTACAGAAAGCTCAGGATCCCTGCCCACTGCTTTTAACCAGAAGAAGATGTGTGCAAATCCTTCAAATGGATTAACCCACTCAACGCTCTTGGACCTGACGGCATCTGTAGCCATGTTCTCAAGTTGTGTGTAGTTCAGCTGGCAGATGTGTTCACAGACACTTTCAATAGGTTTCTGCTCCTGTAGTCCCCACATGTTTTAAAACACACCCCCAAAGACCCCTATGACCCCAGCAACAAACTGTATTGTCTGCTGCCGTCAGACAGACGGTGTGGAAATGTTACGTCACGGACAGTTATCCGTTGTATATATGTTATTAGAGACATTCTTATTGACAATTATCTGTACCTAATTTCAGGAATATCTCTTCAATTTTTGAGTGATTAATAAAGATTCTTCAAAAACGAGATTCTTCTTCATGTGAGAGACATTCAACATAGATCAACAATGATACTCAACTGCACCTTCCCGACATGTGACTTCGCAACCCAGGACGTATCCGAGGCTGCTGCATGCGCACTCCTCGGAAACCACACCGCCTCCCACGCCGCTATCCCTCAAGCCAGAGCGTCTTCTTCCGGCCCAAAGCTTGACCGTCCAAAAATTGACATTGGGGTATCTGGCGAGGAGTGGAACTTTGTTCAAGCGTCGATGGGATCACAGCTCTCTCCAGGGTCAGTATCAGCTCAGCTTTTCCAATGTGCCGTCATCCCTGTTGCCACCGGCGTCCTTCGAGCCGAGCTGACTCAGATGCAACAGGGGCACGATGAACCTGTCAGATCGTTCGCAGCACGCATGCGTGGTAAAACAGAGACGTGCACCACCAAGTGCCATGGCTGCGAAGCAGACGTCGACTTCACGAACCATATGTTCTGTGACTTCCGACTTGGACATCCGCCGTGAGATCCTAGGTGCCGACTCGATCCTTACACGAGCAGTAAACGACGTGGTATCGCTCGTCGAGTCTAAGGAAATGGCACGCAATGCCCTGCCTACTGCAGCATCAACGTCAGGTATCTCATCCTTCAAACGCGAAAGAGCCACCCCAGCGAAACCGCCTCCTACGTCGCAGCGAAGCGAGACTGCTCCCTGCCCTGAATGCAAAAAACTTTACTCATTGTACTCAGAAGGCGCTAAAGGATGGAACACCCGGCCCCACCGACTCTGTATCGACTGTTACAGAACACAGCACCGCAAACAACGCAACTACAAAGCACTTACTGCTCCTGAAGTGGGCTCTATAGTATCCCAAGTTACGTCACTGACTGGGGCCGCCGACGACCAGATGAAGCATCCCCTGGCACGGTGGAAAGCTCACCGTGGGCAAACACAGCGTGGCGTAACATCACAGGGACCATGGCCCTCTACAACCAGACTCCCTCACCACATATTCACCAAAGGCGAATGGCGGTAAAGGCCCTCAGCCATCCGGAGGTCAAGCTCACATTGTCTGTAGACTCCTCAGACTACCGCTCCTTCGGCCGCCTGTGTCCTAAAATCTTGCCATCAACTATCACAGCTCTGGCCGACTCTGGCGCTCAATCTTACCTTTGGTAAGATTCTCAAAGTTCTCAAAGTCATCGAGAAAGTGCCATACGGTGAGCCCGTGACTTGGTGCCACCACATGGTTGTCACACGAAAGCACGACGGCACTCCTCGACTAACAGTCGATCTCTCCCCATTAAACAAACACTGCAAAAGAGAGACCTTCGCCTCAGAATCACCTTTCCACCTTACGCGTCGGATCCCCAAAGACTCATGGAAGACAGTTTCCGATGCCTGGAATGGATACCACAGTGTCCCTCTTCGCAAGTCTGATCGCCACCTGACCACCTTTATCACTCCTTTCGGCAGATGGCGCTACACCAGAGCCCTGCAAGGTTTCCTTTCTTCAGGCGATGGCTATAACCGCCGCTTCGACGCTATCTTAACAGAATTTGATCGAAAGGAGAGATGCGTGGACGACACTATTCACTTTGGCAAGGACCTGCACGAACACTGGTGGCGAACCATTCCAAATCAGACAAAGAACCGTGGACTTTGCCGGCTTCCGGATCTCTGAGTCTTCAATCGAACCGCTTCCCAAGTATCTGGACGCCATCCGCGACTTCCCAACCCCAACTTCTACCACTGACAAACGCAGCTGGTTCGGGCTGGTCAATCAGGTCTCCAACTATGCCCAGCTACGCGACAACATGGCTCCCTTTAAGCCCTTTTTGAGCCCAAGGTAAATATTCCAATGGACGCCTGATCTAGATGAGGCCTTTCTCTCATCCAAAGTTTTGATTGTAGAGGCTATCCGTCTGGGTACTCTAAACTACCCGACTGCTGCACGGATGGGGAGCGAATCACCTTGGCTGGCTCAAGATGCCTCTCCTCCGCTGAGCGACGGTACGCCCCAGTTGAAGGCAAAGAGTTCACTGCATTGTCCTGGGATCGCCTCGCCAATGAGACCTCCACCGATCACAACATGCACCGTCTGATGGACTTGATTGAAGCTGGTTTCCCCGGCGACCGCCGCAGTATCACCGATGGTGTTGCCGCCTTCTGGATTCACCGCCAGTCACTGTACGTCTCCGATGGTGTCATAATGTACCAGGACCTCGTAGTCATCCCGCCCTTTCTCCGTCATGAGGTTCTCCAAACACTTCATGCCGCCCACCAGGGTACTTCCGCTATGGAATCACGTGCCCGTTCAACCGTGTTCTGGCCTGGTATAACTGAAGACATTCACGTGACCCGCAAAACATGCAGCGACTGTAACAGGAACACGCCATCCCAGGCTGCCACACCATCCATTCCCTCGGAAGTGCCATCCACTCCCTTTGAGTCAGTGTTCGCAGACTTTTTCGACTATGGCGACCAACATTATCTTGTTGTAGGGGATCGTCTGTCAGGCTGGGTTGAGATTTTCAGAACCCCATTCGGCATGACCCAAGCAGGCGCAGCTGGTCTTATCGCATGCCTCTCCACATTGGGAGTACCCGAGGAACTATCTAGTGATGGTGGCCCCGAGTTCACGCCTCGGTGACTACAGACTTCCTTTCTCGCTGGGGTGTCCGCCGCCGGATATCCTCCGCATACTTTCCTCAGTCCAACGGGCGTGCCGAAGTCGCAGTTAAGACAGCCAAATGCCTTCTGATGTCCAACATTGGCCCAACAGGGTCTCTCGACAATGACAACCTGCTCAGCGCAATGCCCCAACTCCGTAACACTCCAGACCCGGATTGCAACATATCTCCAGCGGAAGTTCTAGTTGGCAAGCCCCTGCGTGACCCGTTTGCTTTCATGAACCGCATCCCTAAGTTTGACAATCCATCAATCCGCAAAGCTTGGTCAACAAAAGAATATGCCTTGCGCACCAGGTTCACCCGCACTTCGGAGTGATTAAATGAGCACGCTCGTCCACTCCCTCCACTCTCTCATGGCGACTGGGCCTTCATCCAAAATCAGATGGGGCAGCACCCAACAAAATGGGACAAATCAGGGGCAATAGTGGAAAAGAGGGACGATAACCAGTACTTGGTAAAGGTCAGCGGGTCCGGACGCCTAACTCTCCATAATCGGCGCTTCCTCCGGCGATACACTCCTGCCTCGCCTGTCATCGGCCAGTCTCTCCTTGAAACCCAGCCCTCATTGAACGCTCCATCTTGCCCGCCTCCAGGCACAATCAACAAACCCCGCCTACCATGTCCACGCTTTCGCCCGGACTGACACCTGCGCTTCTGGTGTCAGTCCCAGAGGCAATCTCCCCTACCATTCCACGTGTGTGTCGCCCTAAGCGCAACTATGAACCCGAAAAGGGAAAGTGTGTCTGAAGACTTAAAAAGCAAGGGGGATATGGAAATGTTACGTCACAAACAGTTATCCGTTGTATATATATTATTAGAGACATTCTTATTGACAATTATCTGTATCTAATTTCAGGAATATATCTCACATTTTTGAGTGATTCATAAAGATTCTTCATAAACGAGATTCTTCTTCAGACGGTATCACAGCATCTGGGCCAAAACCATTAAACTCAGGGGCAGTTTAATCCTACAGGCCATAAAACTGTTAAACTCCTGAGCTCTGTGAAATTCATTAGTTATATATGTTTACAGTACATACATCTGTTTATTCCATATCCACATATTTATATATAATTAGAGTTTGCAGTATTTAATTCCACTGTACATTATTTAAACTTATTCTACTTTGTATATTCTATTTATTCCTGCATTTTAATTGCACAATTATGTCTCTTGCACTATTTTATAACTTAAGGAATCTGGGACTTAAGATTTTCATTGCCATCAACTACCCTGTAGCTTTTGTGCATATGAGAAGAAAGCCTTTGAATCCTTATTACTGCTCTGCTCTTAATTTTTGATAATTGCAGTCTGTCTTTGCTAGTTTATGTTACGTGTGATTATAAGGGTGTACGTATCCATGGATCTCTATGAAATGCTCACACTCAAGCATGGTCAGATCATTTAGTTTAAATAATGGTATGTAATGTTTGTAAATAATCAGCTCATTCACAGAATGAGCAATATGTGTAATTTGCTAGCACAAATGGAACCAAACTAATCTCATTCAAATTCTCTTTCACCCTGATTTATTCAAAAACATAGACACAATGGCTTTACTATTACATCTGTTGCCAGCCACTTAATCGGGCAATGATGGGGTCAGTTCTTGATCAGATTCTCTATGCGCTCAGATTAAATTTGTAGACATGGAATTTCCCGCAACGCTTGGATGCCCAAATCCATTTGGAGCATCTGAAGAGGAAACATTTCACCTATTAAACATTTAAATCAGGTGGGTATTCTGGAGCAGTGGATATCTTGAGTGTTACAAATGTTTGACCACGTCTCAGCGTGTAAATTTGCATGCTTGTCTTTCAAATTAAACCCAACATAGCTCTAATTAAAATGAATAAATCCTGTCTCAGCAGCATTGTGGCTCAAGATAATGTTTGTTGTCTGTACATGCTGAAGTGAACTTGACCTTGTGATTTTTTTATATATATTTTTATCAAGGAAAACAACTTATCCTCAAGTTCAACTTGGGGCATATATTGTAAATGATGCTTACAGGAATACAAATGCAGCTTGCGAATAATAAAAACAAGTTGCTCATGTTTATAGTGGAGCTGGTGTCTTACTCAGGACACGAAGCACGTTGTCCTTCGAGCTGCATTGTACACAACTGAGACGACTGTTAGATAGAAAATAATTCATCCCTAAAGCTGTTGTTGCTGTAGTTACCATAATTGTTTTATACTGCTGATATTTTACTCTTTTGTCATTCACCAGTGCATTTGCATTTGTTAGTAGGATAACAATAATGAATATAATAGTAATGATTAAAAAATAAATAAATTGTCTGGCTGGCAGTGTGCTCGTTTTGAGGCTTTTTTGTCAAATGATTCTGCAAATGTTATTATGTTACAATGTAACATACATTTCCTATAAACTGCTGGTTTGGCCCAAGATTACCAAGCTCTGTTTGTCTAGGGTCTTGACTTTGAATCCGTCTACTCCATGGAGTTGACTGCGATGATGACATTAAACTGCGTTTTTTCGGTTAAAAAGCAATCGTGCCGTCGAACGACTAGCCAATCAGCGCCATGTGGCAAAGTTGTCAAGCTGTGCTCCGTAGACACCATTATCGTCCGACATTTGTTTTTACTTCCCTCCACTCCACTCTTTGATATCAGACAAAAATTGTCAACGTGTTATCAGTCAACTGGAGTAGGCGGATTCAAACTCTGGACCCAGGCAACTCCACTCTTAAAACCCCGGCAAAACCAGTATGTTGACATGGCATCAGTGTCGACCTAAAATGATTTAATAAGTTAAGATAAGTTAGTCTCCAGTGATTGGTTAGGAGAAATCGATCACCCCTCCCTGCTTGCAGAAATGAGTTAGAGTTGGGGTAATGTCAGACTGAAGATGGAAACGGACTGCAACAAGTTCACCATTCTGTGTTGCATCAGGCAAAAGCCATGTGGAAGGTTCAAGGCTTCCAAATCTCACTACCTCTCTCATCTATTCAAGTTGAAGGCTTTTAAGAGGTATTCTAGTTGAATAGAAGAGTTATATAACCTTTTCACATGTGTTATCAGTAGGTATTCCAGCACTTACTGATCAACTGCTGATGGCGAGCCCACATGTTTGTACTCTTGTGTGTTCTAGTAGATTAGTTTTCTGTTTGTTTGCTGTTAAGTATTCATGTGTCTTCTTTAAGTGTTTTAATGACTACAGGCTATAAAGCAAATTGTCTTTCTGAAACCGAAATTGGTTGCTCTCTCACCTTTTTCATACTATCTCTGTCTTTGTAATCAGAGCAGTTAACTAAAAGCACTTGCTGTGAATTCAACCTAATCTGCACCTGAGGACAATATAAAGGGGCTGATAATTGCGGAGAAGCTGACTCTTTGTGTGCCTGACAAGACTAAAATTATTTGTTGCAGAATCTGGTCTCGGCTTTTTTTCACCTCTCCTAAGTGAACGAGCAGTTGGTTTCAATAGCCATGTATGCAGGATTGTAAATATGCTCCGAGAATCTCTCTTGAACATTATGAAAAGTCAACGTAAAATCATGAAGCAATGGCTATTTTAATGTAGTGATTGGCGATGGGAGACTTTGGAACATTATTTGATGCCTCGCTAGCTTTCCACCGGTGAGCACTACTGAAGGAGCACAGAATACTTGAAATTGAGATCCTTGTAGCCTGTATATTTATATATAATGATGTGCACTCCTGTGTATCCACATACAAACAACTATCAGCTGTGCTGAAACATTTCTCACTTCTCACAAAATCTGATTTACACTACTTTGCACCTGTATCTAAATACTAAAGCCTGACAATGAAATGCTGCTATTACTGTACAGTAATGTGTGTAAATCAACTTATCAGCTTTCCAATTGTCGCATTGTTGGAAAAACCCACTGTTTATTAATACGTGAATGAATCAGAGTAAAAAATCTATGAAGAAAAACAATGAAGGGGCTCAACAAATGGCTTAATCAAACAAGTGTGGAGCAGCATTCAACAGATGGAGCATGAAGTGCATAAGATAGCCCTACCATCACAATTACACGTCCAAAAACAATACTCCTGTGGCTCAAACCACTGACTCAACATGTTTCAGATGACTACTTAGATGTATTGTGGGCAATATGCTAGAACTGAACAGTTCTGTATAGTTGGAAATGGTAGTGCTGCTAGTGTAGTGTTTTGTATTCCAACCCTCATCCTACCGACGTACAGTAACGTGATGAAATCTGTGTCTGCTGCATCTGTGTCTCTCTTCTTCAAAACGACTGACAGAGTGCCCCTGATAGTGTGTGATACTTTAAACTAGGACTCATGGCAAACATGAACTCAATAACAAGATTCCATCTATTAAAACTGCATAGGCCGAATTGGATGCTTTTGACTGGGGTCCCTCAGGATCACAATGTATTTTTTATAAAATACTGTGGTCTGTGGGTACCACAGGTGGAAGGGTTAAATAATTGTCTTTTAAAAGATGGAAAAACTTACAGTGATAGCATGGCTGTTAATAATGGTACTTCAATCAATCAACATCAAAAACAAGCATGGCAAGAAAAAGAGAGATGTGAGAGAAAGAAACAGAGTAAGTGATAACAGTTGCAGCATTTGATGCTTTCAGAACAGCTTATGCATGATTAAAAGGACTGTCAGTCTAAGATGCCGTTTAGTAGAACACGGTTTCTTGTGTATTACATGTTTGCATGCATATGTGTGTGTACATCTGCTAGTTTGTATGTGTATGCCGTCTTCCTTGTTGACCTAACGGTATGCTTTGGTCTTTGACATTGTACGATGATCCTGCATAGAGGCATCCTGATGAATACACACAGAGAGACAGAGCGCAGGTGATGACACTAATAGACCAAAAAAACAGAACAGACTGTACCAAAATTTCACTGAACTGTGAAATTTCCAGTTTCATCTTTCATCTTTTCTGTGTGTAAAGTTTTTCTCTCTCTTCCATTTCTATCAAGCTAAAGAACACAGTGACCACACAATGTTAAAAGATGACTATAATATAGCAAAGATGGAACAGAGAGGACCATACCGTCTCCCAAGACAGGAGAAGGACACAGAATTCCTTGTAAAGTATTGCATCCGTTGCAAACAACCCTGAAATAATGGCTTCAAAAAGAAACATTACTCCTTTTCCCCCATTTCATCTCTGTTCTGTCCGTCTCACTCTCTCTCTCTAGTGGGTCCCAGTGTCTCTCCCACGCTCTTTTTTCATTGTGGGAGAAAAATTGTGGAGAAAAACCCCCAAAAACATTCACAGTGTAACATAATGGCCCATTAAGGTCTCCCTTTGCATTTGTATTAGTGGCAGTACTGGCTGCGCAGCCTCGTCTCAAATTCAATTCATTTGGCTCTGATATGGCATTGCTTTCCATTAACAACTATATAATGACAAAATTAATAAAGTTTTAGCACCATTTCGGATTTAACAAAAAGCTGAGTCATTAGCTCATTGGTACTGGGTAGATTTAAACCTTATTATACACACTGATATGACAAAGCTGACAATACAGGATTACAGAGCTAGATATTATCCACGTAAACAGGCCAGTTAGAAGGAGCACCATGTGATGCCTATTATTCGTATATGTTGCATTTTTTCCAACAATCGTCACACATGATAATTTCTCCCCACGAGCTAATTGCTCTCTATTTATAGTGTTATTTAAACTGTGTTGGTGTGTGCAGAGAAGAGGATGGTTAACCAGGCGAGCCTTGAAGTGGGTCAGTCTCTCTGTTCTTGTTCACAACCCTGAAAACAATGTAGCGCCATACTTGAGTCCTTGGGATAATTGCGATACAATGAAGTTATACATAAGATGACAGAAGTGATGATGAATGGGTGGCTGTGCTAATAGAAAATACTTCTCAGAGGCATATAGAAATGATTGACAGTGAGGAATAAAAGCCGGGACAATCAATGGCTATTGATTGATTTCACACCAGCAGAGTTCAGAGAGAGAGGGGCAGTCAGAGCTGGAGGGAAAATAAGGGAAAGGAAGATTATCGTACTTAGAAGTTATAAATGGGGTTATGAATCATACCCTGTGATTCATTATTATTCTAGTACATAACAATGGGTAGAAGAGGAAATTTGAAACAACAAAGTGGTACCTTGGTCGAGAATTTGATTGAGTACCTACTGTGAGTACTGGCACGTATTGGACCGTACAGACTGATAATCATGGCTAGATGGATGGATGGTAATCTTTGGTATAAGGGACATTAATAGCTTGTTTACAGATACATTCTGCTATAACAAGGATATGGCACCAGTCTTTTTTTTTCTTTATCGAAATTAGTTTGAGTTTGTTTGTTCTTTTGTTTTTCATCCTTTGTTCTGGATTCAGGATATTAGTCAAATTAGCAGTATCGCACACTGCCTGCTGATTTTCTGTTCCGCATTCTGTTTGTCAGATCCCTTACAGCATGATCTGGATGAAAAGATGCCGAGCAGGGAGACGATTATGATGGCATACACTGCATTACACTAAGTGTATCCAGTTGGAATCATATTGGCGCATCAGAGAGTTACATGTTTGCATATCACTAAGGGGTCTTCCATTTGTTGTGTCCATGTCACAGCATGCATACAGTGTGTTAGATACAAGATACTGGCATGTTCAAAGAAAACAATCCACGAGAAATATACCCTGTCACATTACAGAGTAGTGTAACTTGCTCTTTTCATTCCCACTACCCACACATTCACACATTTTCCAAAAGCATTTCCTGTTTGTTACATTGTCGGATCGCTAGTCAATGCGTTTAAATAGCAATCAGGGTATTTTGTGTGTGGTGAAGTTAACTGCTATAAGGTTGCAATTAATACACTTAAAACTGGCAATACAGTGCGTTCATCACTCTACCCTCCTCCTAAATTGCACAATTAACTTGATAATGGCATGCTGCGACTGAATAGTTCAGGGCCAAACAGTATGAGCAAAAGGAACGATAAGAAGCATATCCTTATCTTAAAGACTTTGCCTGACTGGATAAACACAAAGCACCCACAAGCAGGTTCAATAATTAGATCAATTAAGCCAGCGGGTAATCAGATGCAGAGAGAACGAGCTCACAAATGCTTTTTTCAGGATGTGAAATGAAGGGGCCAAGTGAACCTGCAGCTCACATTGTGCGGATTGAAGGACAGCCTAATATGGACTCATTTGTCGGTAACACTCACACTCACACTCACACTCACACGGATACACTAACACTCCATTTCTGAACCTAGGAAGTGCTTCGTAGGAGACAAGTACAATCTTGTTTGTCTAGTGAGAAAATGAAAACTAAAAGCCCTCGACAAGACATTAGACTGCACTGATGATCACACTCTGAAAAAGTCAATCAACCCTTTCATTTACACTCATTTCCTGCTTTTGTAAGGCAGCAAAGCCAATCTCTTTAATAACACAGCTCTCATTCTCCTCCCCTGTCTCTATCTCTATCCATAATGGCTTCTATGACTCCAGCGCCGCTAGGATCCTGATGAGGGTGCGAAAATATAACCACATCACACCTATTCTCCACTGCCTCCACTGGCTTCCTGTCGTATTCAGGATCGAATACAAAATCTCCCTACTCACCCATTAGTGCATACATGGAAATGCTCCTCCGTACCTCAAGGAACTCCTCCCTCAACAAACCTCCACACGCAACCTCCGCTCCTCTAAAAAAACTTTGCTCCACCCCCCCAGGACCAAGCTCCGCACCATGGGCGATCGGGCCTTCTGCTCAGCCGTTCCTCACCTGTGGAATTCCCTCCCAAAACACCTGAGGGCTCCACAGGCCACCGACTCCTTCAAGAAGAGCCTAAAAACCTTTCTCTTCAAAAAAGCCTTTCCGTTAAATCTTA
This sequence comes from Cottoperca gobio, assembly GCF_900634415.1. NCBI lineage: Eukaryota > Metazoa > Chordata > Actinopteri > Perciformes > Bovichtidae > Cottoperca > Cottoperca gobio. Next base: position 7,430,222 of record NC_041360.1, on the reverse strand, counting down.
TGTCTGTTGTTGTTGTCCTGCATTGTAGCGCCTTGAGATTGCTTTTAGCTTGGAAAGGCGCTTTATAAATACAATTTATTATTATTATTCCTCTATTTCCTCTCTCTTTCTCTCAAGCCCGACATTGGGAGGCTGGCCAGCACGGGCTGTGCTCGCTCATTTGAACTCCTTGCTGGCGGGCTGATCCACCCACAAATGTTAAAATGTGATAAATAATTATACTTCAAAATTGTTATAGCATTAATGAAATCATCTCCGGTGCAAGGTACAATTTAAAACATATTGGTCCCCAAATTTCTCTTTTATTTTCCCTTAATTATCTGTTAAGAGAAGAAATTAAAGAAGTCAACTCCAGTTGTACCAAATGTTCTTAACTATCCAATTCTGCTCTTACGCAGGTATGCTGAATGGTGAATTCCACTTAATCATAAATTGGAGGCATGTGGCCCCTAAACACTATATACAGTGCCCTCCAGAATTATTGGCACCCCTTTAGTAGAAATGAGGAAAACAAGCTGTAAAATGTATTGTATTGTTTACCGTCTTGGCCTTTCATTGAAAATATTCACAAAAATATTTCCTTTTCACTGAAGTAAAATTATTGAAAGAAAAAATACATGTTGACTTTGAATAAATATCTTTCTCCAAAACATCTGTGCCACAATTATTGGCACCCCGAGAAAATCCTATGATAAAAATCTAACTGAAGTATATTTTCAGTCATATCTTACATCTTTAGGTTCACCTGTTTGATTAGGAACTCTTAAGTGGTCAACCATGACTTCCTGTTTCACTGGGGTATTAATTTGAGGTGACACAGGCCAAAATTCTCTTTGTCATCCTTCACTATGGGAAAGACCCAAGAACACAGTGATGATCTGCGACGAAAAGTTGTTGAGCTGCACAAATTAAGAAATGGATATAAGAAAATCTTGAAACAGTTGAAAATGCCCATTTCCACTATCAGGGCAATAATTAAGAAGTTTAAAGCAACAGGAGATGTTAAGAATCAGCCTGGAAGAGGACGTGTGTGCACATTGACGCCACACACCGTGAGGAGGATGGTTCCACTGGCAAATTAATCTCCAAGGATCACAGCTGGATAATTGCAGAGGTTTCTTGAGTCTTGGGGTCAGAAAGTCTCCAAAACGACCATCAGACGCCGCTGACATCCCCACAAGTTGTTTGGGAGGGTTGCCAGAAAAAAGCCATTGCTGTCAATTAACAACAAACTAAAACGCCTACAGTTTGCCAAATGTTACTGGGACTTGGATTGGGACAGGGTTATATAGTCAGATGAGACCAAAATAGAGCTTTTTGGCAACAAACGTCAAAGGTGGGTTTGGCGTAGACAGAAAGATAGCCATACAGAAAAGCACCTTATACCCACTGTGAAGTATGGTGGTGGATCTTTGATGTTGTGGGGCTGTTTTTCTTCCAAAGGCCCCGGACATCTTGTTAGGATACATGGTATCATGGACTCTATCAAATACCAGCAGATATTAAATGAAAACATAACAGCCTCTGCCCGGAAGCTTAACATGGGCCGTGGTTGGACCTTCCAGCAGGACAATGATCCAAAGCACACCTCAAAATCTACACAACAATGGTTTACTGACCACAGAATAAAGGTTTTACCATGGCCATCCCAGTCCCCGGACCTAAATCCTATAGAAAATGTGTGGGATGAGCTGAAGAGGAGAGTCCACAAGTGTCAACCTCTGAATCTGAAGGATCTGGAGAGATTGTGTGGAAGAATGGTCTCAGATCCTGTGCCATGTGTTCACCAACCTCATCAGGCATTACAGGAAAAGACTCAGAGCTGTAATCCTGGCAACAGGAGGCTGCACAAAATATTAAATGAAGAGATGCCAATAATTGTGGCACACATGTTTTGGAGAAAAATATTTATTTAAAGTCAACATTTATTTTTCTTTCAATAATTTAATTCAGTGAAAAGGTCAGATTTGTGTGAATATTTTGAATGAAAGGCCAAGACGTTAAACAATAAAAAACATTTTACAGCCTGTTTTGCAAATTTTTACTAAAGGGGTGCCAATAATTCTGGAGGGCACTGTAAGGGCAGGTATAGTGTACATATACTCTGGCCTATGCTGGGGAATTGGAGAAATGCCACCAAAACAAAAGGCTGTAAGAAGAAGAACTTCAGCAGTGGTGAAATTAAGGTACTGTTATATAAATACAAACAAAGAAATCTTGTCATTTTCTAGAACTTCAGAAATGTAGTTAGTGGAAAATCAAAGGCCTGGATGGCCAAAGCATCTAAGAGCAGTATGCAAGCCATTGAGAAGCTGAACACACGTAATATCATCCAAGGGTTTATACAGTCTTAATTGGGATCAACCGACCAACAGCATGTCTTTAGCCCAGACATTTTATAATCCAATTATTATAATTACTCTCTTGGACTTGACCAGAACCAAGCTCATAGATGCTGAATACAACGTTGCCTAAATGTTTTTTCACTCACACATATAAAGGTCTTCTCCATGATGGGAAAAGGACATTAAAGACACTTCTCACCCAGAGCCAGATTAAATAGATAGATTAGGAAAGGCAGATTGTATTTTTCGGACGCCCTACATGCACATTTACTACTACCACAGAATACGAGATTCATTGCTCTGGGGCTAATATGCTACGCAACATAAATGCATGTACTAAATGTTATGCATTTTATAACAATAAGCAAGTACAATGACAAATAATCACGATCCAAATCATAGTTAGCACAGAAAGTATTTGTGGATTCACTAAATACTGTATGAGTAAAAACGACTGTAGCACTGGCTACAGTTGAATATGGTAATGCAGAGCCATTTTACGTAACTGTGGAAACAGGAATACACAACTGCTAGCTAGTAGCTGCCTGCCAGCTGTAGCTCATGACATGCCACAACAGCTGTTTATACATGCATTCCCCTGCTGATTTTGACAGAATCAATCATAAACCCATTGCCTAAACCCATTTGTCGAATCAACCACTCTTTTAGCAAAACCCTAAACAACTTCAAGTAGTTAGACACTATTTGCAAAACTCTAAACACATTCTCCTTTACTTTAAAACACAATTCCCACTGTGATGCACATATGTTGCAAAATGCCAAACACAGGCAGCAAAAGTTGAACACAACTACAACACAGTTGTCATCGTTTAAACACAACGACTCAAAACTGTTCACACTTGTTTCTAATGATGTGATCAACCAATTTAACACACTATATAAGCAAGTTCAGAGTGCACATGTGAATACCGACAATGGATGAAAACATTTTGAGAGGCAGAGGAGGAAGAGGAGGAAGAGTATAAGTAAGAAGTGATGGGCCAAGAGGAAGATATCAAGGCCGAGGAAGAACCAGAACCATCATTTCAGATGCAATTTGGGCAACGGTCACAGACCATGTTCTTGTTCATGTCTTGACAATGAGAGAAGCAGGACAAAGAGTGCAACCAAATTTGAGTAGGTTCTCTCTGGCCACCATCGTAAGAGCATGCAGAGAAGAAAACAGGTACAGTTAGAGATTGTTTAATTGTGTCTAGCCACGTTATATGGATGTGTGGTCTGATTTTTAGGAGGAGACACACCCATACACAGACATACGTGCACAGAGGCCTCATTAAGGCATTACAACAACAAAAAACTACCAGTCTTTAAGCACCTTTAGGCTGACATCCATCTGTCTCCTAAGGGCTAAAGAAAAGATCATTACAGCTCAAGATGCTAACCATAGCAAGCCTATTTTTCCTCACTGCTTTCCCCTGACACTAAAACACTTTTCTTTTGGAGACAAGACGCTCAATACCACAAAGTGTGACTTACATAATATGTCCTGTTTGCTAGAGCTGGATGCTATTCCTTGGCATCTTCCACTTACAGGCATTCTGTTGCCTTTTGATCTCTCTCAAGATGGAAAGAATAAGCCGAGCAGGATCTCTCCATGGTGCTGAACTATTTCCAGCTGAACAGCTGCCCTCAGGCCACAGCAACCAGAAATATACACCAACAGTATGAGACAGTACTACCCATGCTGCAACATTGCATAGCTGGCTCTTGTTATCCACACTTTTAAGTCCCACTATAGATGTTAGTGAGAAGGCTCACTTTATTTATTATTCTTTAATTTGGGAAATAAAACTATTGCAGGCTAACAAAGTGTGCTTTCCCCTGTTGTCTATCAAACGAAAGATGATCACAGAGCTCATGTAGAGCTGCAGTTCACCCAGCAGTCTAATGGTAAATATATTCCAAGTGTACAAGCTGGAAGACGTTTGTCTGTGCATTATTCATGTTTCAGCTGTGGCATCAAGCAAGGTTACCCTGTCCTCAGAGCGCAGGTCAAAGCCAAGTGTGGGAAAACTCTGAGGACGCGAGAGGGCCACATCCTATTCATCTTCTTCAAATCAAAATATCTTATTCAAACAGGTTTGGCATACTGAGAGTACACTGCATGTGAACTTTATTTTGCATTTATTGGCTTCTGTGCTTAGGGTTTTGCAGTGCAGAGGTAGAACTAAATCACAGCTCACGTTCTTTTCTTTTTTTGGTTTGGTTTAGCGTTTGTCTTTTTAAGTGAAGATGAGAGTCCATTTTTGTTTCTTTGCATGCACAAAGAGAAAGGAAACATATACAGATTACTTCATTGGTTTAGGTGTGGGGTTCAGATGATGATAATGATGGTTCAGAAGAAAATATATCAACCGGAGTACATTTACATTAGTCAGTGAGTGTCAAGAAAGAAAGATGCAAACATTAGCGTTCCCACTGACTGCATTACACGTCCAGAATAAACTAATTTACACATGCATATACAGTACAAGTATTCACACACAATGTATGTGCATGTAGACATGGAGATGCAGACACAAACACTTGTTTTGCAGCCGAGCTGATCCATATTCGCAGCAGGTGGCAGGTTACATTTCACACCCAATTAAGAGGACTGGTACACAGGAGTCCAAGCCGGTGGCCATTTGCATGCATGCGTGCGTGCCTGCACATGTTTATGTGTGTCTGACTGTGAATGTGCAACGAAGTGTGTGAGACAGGAAAGACAACTTCACAGCGGACTGCTGCCAAGAATTCTTAAGCGCGGTGTTTAATTACAAAACCATTAGAAAGTCTGCAGTATCCATCCTGTCAGCCAACCTTCCGTCCTCTTTCATTTTAATCAGAGACATATAATTGCAATGTATGCTTCATTTCATAATTAGACCTTTCGCTTAATAACCCAATCTCTATCATTTCATATGAAATTGGCCTCAAAATAGACAGTCATCAGTGTGTCTTGCTTTCTTCCCTTTAACAACAATTAGACCACTCAAAACCACATTAACAGCCACAATTATCAGTGAAATAAATCTGTCTTGAAAGCATACTTAATGAATACAGACATAACTATAGTCATAGAAAAATTCAAAACATGGGATTTATGTGAAACATTTATGTATTATAACCACATATTACATAGCAGCTCATCTTTTTCTGAGTTATAAATTGAATTTTCAAAACATATTTAAACTCCTTTCTTTTTTAAGTGCACAAATTACTAGAGTTAAGATTCAAACTGAGCTAATCAGAGAAGCTCCAAATAGTTAAATACTGGATTGCTTAATCTACTGTGACCAGCTCTGGACCATTCTCATTAGTTTCCTAAAAATAGCCTGTGCTAGTAGTAGTAATAGAAAAGTTGCACAAATTAAAAAGTGCAATTAGAGAGAAGAGGGGGTAAAACATAATTTCACATAGAAGAAGGGACATGCTGCATCAAAAAGAAAGAAACATAATATCACAACATGTCAGAAATACATTTTAAACCTCCGATTGTAGTACTTAAAAGCAGCTCTGATAAATATTTCAATAGTAACATTGAATCAAGTGACTATGTGTAATATGAAAGGGGTCACAACCCTTTTATCCAAAGCAACTTACAATAAGTGCATTCAACCCAAACGACAACCTCTGAGAAATGAAGCCAAAAAATGCAATTCCTTGAATGGCCACTTGAGGCTGGCTCCAAAGCGAGACAATCTCTATCGACCCTCATGTTGAAATGCCCAACTTTACAGCAGAAATAAACATGTTTACAGCCTGGTACAATAAAAGGTTTTGGTCTCTATTGCTAATTCCCCTTTAACTAACTTAAGGCCTAAAGTTATGCATAATTAAAGGTATACAGTCTACGATTCAACCATGTGGGTACAACCCCAAAAAGTGCAAGAAGCATGCAAGTCCATTACATTGCAACATGCTGAACTGCTTTAAGTACTACATTCAGAAACAATTTTTGTTTTTTTGTGTTTTTTCTTGTTTGTTTTTTTCTTTTATGTACCATGGTGCAGATTGAACAGATTAGTTTTCCGCCTACGATGGAAGATGTGTAGAGTTCCTGCTGTTCTGATGTCAATGGGGAGTTTGTTCAACCATTGTGCAGCCAGGACAGCAAACACTTTGTAGAGCGGTAGCGCCAAATATTATGTTATTGTAGGTTTGAAAGTCAAATGTCCTTCAATATCAGGCTGTTCGGCTGAAATTCTGTACCAAATCCTACCCCATGCTGTGCTCACTATCGACGTGACCTGCCAAGAACCGTGGATTAGAGGACTTTTAGGACATATTCGTTATAGAATGTGGAATGTTGAAGAAGAGAAAGAGAACGCTTATCAATGGGATCTCTGCAAATTACTTGTACAGAAATTAAAAACATGATTCCTGAATAAACGTCTTTCTTAGACTCTCAAGTTAAAATGACTGACTCATAATTAAATGTTGAATGGTAAGTAGAAGGCTATGGACGTCATTCAGAAGAACAAAACAGTTAATTAATGTCATTTAAAGTAATCTGCTTTCTCTGCTTTTCTAAATGTAAATTCAAATGGTAATATTTCTAATGAAACTTTCAGAGTATAATTTCTTCGGTATCCTTCATCTATCTCGAAATCAACAAAAAAATAAAAGTGCCCCAGACAACGAACAACCCCAGAGAAAGGTCTTACCTTTCTTGCTATTAGTCTGGCTCTTTCCACCAACACAAAGAGTGCAACAGTGATAGCAAGAGAATTTCTCAAAGCCCAATAAAGTTCAAGTTGTGGCATCATTTCATTGTCATGTAGTGATGCTATTGTTTGACTCCTGCTGATACAAAGTTTAGAAAAGCTCCTGCTCTTTGTTTAAACTGAAATCCACATTAACGTTTAGCATTAACCTTGTAGATAACATTCTCTGTGCAATAGTTGATATGATTCTGCTAATAAGCTCCATTGTAGCTGGATTTAAAACCCCTGGAAATCGTTTCATCTACCTTAAGACCTTTTGTTCGTGACAATAATGGAATAGGAATGCAAGATCCATTGTAAATTTTGTTTATATGTAACTTTAATAGCCTTCTCCCCAGGGCCTGACCGTGACACATATACATGGTATTCATCCTCTTTGCCAAGAAAGTTGGTAAAATACATTCAGGTTTTCTGTTATTCCTCTCTTGCTGATTGAAACAGCTAATGCACTCATTACTTCAAGTCCACTTGCTGTCACGTGACGGATGACAAATCCGAGTTGTTTGGAATCAGCTTTGCAGTTTTGATGCATCCAGCATAATAAACATAACTTCAACTCTTTGCCCTTTTGAACTATAACAACTTGCCACGGCTGCTAACTTTAGCATTGCTATCTTCTGTGCTCTCAGTAACGTCACGGACCTCGTTGTGGCTTTTCTGGTTTTCGCACACACACACACACACACACACACACACACACACACACACACACACACACACACACACACACACACACACACACACACACATACATACACCTTGGATTAAAGCCACCCCACTGCCTATCACACCCTCCTTCAGGGTGTCTGTTGTCAGGGAAGATTTTTATGGTACTAATTTCACTTGTCCTTTCCAGTTTTTCACAATGCCGAGAAACATGGTGTACTTCAAACACACTACATAACTACATGCATGTGGATTAATTGAGCCACTGACAGTCAATCACAAGCAAATGCACACACACAAACACACAAATAGTATTGTATACTGCTGGTGACAAGCATTCATAGCAGTACATGATCCGACTCAGCTGATTGGTTTTATGCATGCTGCTCACACTGGACCGGCATAAATATTGATCCTTCAGCTCTGTTTGCTACTCTCTGACTATGTTTGTTTTCATCTCTATCAGGGCCTATTAAGATAAAAAAGCTGTAGCTTCTCTGCGGTTTCTTTCTTTTAGAAGGCAGGGGCATATTGAAAGCAGCTCAGCGCTCTGCTTGCTTTGAAATCCAGGAGGCAGGATGATTGGATAAGTATTCGCCTCACATCACTGTCCCTGAATGGCCTCATCTACCTTCGCTCTCAGCACGCTGCACTCACTCACTGATATACATGAACCTTCACAGTGTCTCTAATGGATGCGATGGAGTCAGTGAAGACAGACAGGAAGACAGAGAGGTTGGTAGTGGTGAAGGGTTCATGTGTTGAACTTGGACCTAAATTAAACGTTAAATACTGACATATGTTGCATCCCACTGTCACGCGGTGACATGATCGCACAATAATTCCTGGGACAAATTCCAGTTTCCATTTTCCTAAACAGCCTCTGTTCTCTTGGCTTCTCTCGTACCCATTGCACCACCTTTCACATGGTCCAAATCGGCACCAATGTACGCGCTGCACAATGCACTGGGGAATTATATTCTGGGAGCCACTGTGTTCAGTAATCACCATAATAAATTCAGAGAATCCAATTGAATCTTTAGTATGCCTCCCATCAGTGTGTGAATGGCTTTCGAGGAACAGACAGGTTTTAGCTTCAGGTACGCAGAATTGGTACTAGGCTTCTCACAGCTGACAAACAAAATGTTGGAGAATTACTGTCCTGGAGGCAGGGAAGGAGAAAAGCACACAAAGAATAAAGCATACGTGTGTATGTGCGTGTGTTTGTGGGGGCATGTGACTATGTGAGGGAGAGAAGATGTAGGGGGCCATATGGACTGTAACTTCCACCCAGCAGGAGGTGTCCATGGAGCTGTCTAGCAGTGCGTTAATGTGGCAGATTTTAATGGCAAAGGCAAGCAACAGCCAACAGCGTCACACTCTCACAGCAATTCCACAAGTACAGGCCTCTCTAGCAGCCAAATAGGGCGTGTCAATAAGCTAGAGAAACCCCTGTATTTGTGTGTGTGCGCATGTATTTCTATACTTATAAGCACCTCATATCCCCTCACATTATAAAAAGGCGAGGAGAATCATTCGCAGTGAGGTCACGTCACAAATCCCTGCAAAAGCCTCTCTTTTTCGTGGGACTGCTTTTCAGGCCAGGGTTTGTAATTGTTATTCTCATGGTTGGAATTCATGTTTATAGTCTAAATAACTATCATGTCTGCTGTGGCTGCTCCTCAGTACAATAAAACAAAACGCACCGGAGCCAGATACTGCTGGATGCTCAGTGCCCTTGCATCTTTACTGAGTTGTGACCAGATTAAAGGACAGGATAAATCTAATAAAGTCAGCCACAAACTGTTTGATGCCACTGATTAAAACAATAATACAGTCCAAACAGGGGCATTTTAATACCTACCCTGAAATATTCTAAATCAGAATAAGGCTCATTGCCAAGTAAGTTTTCATTTACAAGGAATTTGCCTTGGAATTTCTTGCGAGAATATATTAATATCCTTGTTCAACACAAGTGTTACTGAGTAAGCCTAGCGAATTTGAATTCATAGTATGCAAGGTCATTCATTAGACTCTCTATTATAATAGAGAACCAAACATTCCTTCTCCTCCTTTATTTTCATTTACATACCAATTGTATCTCGTTGTGTTAAACCATGGATTTTCTGGACCCTATTAATTTGTGTCCCTATACTATAGTTTAGGATTAGGATTTATGGTCAAATATAAAATGAGGGATATGGGTAGGATTATGGTTTATGGAATGAATAAGGGTCCTAACATGCAGCAATACAAATATGTATGTAATTGTCTATTTTCTTCCCCATCACCATTGCCAGCTGTGTGCGTGCCTGCTTGTACTTTGTAAGTGTTTGCCAGACAGAGAAAATGAGAAAAGCCACTTAAAACGAACAGGCAACACACAGAGGTACTTACATTATCAACACAATGACATTTGCCCACACACACACACAGACAGACACACACATGACAATATCCAGTACAAACATCTACACAGAGAGACAAATACACACCAGACCTTATATGCTCGCAGTATTTTTGAACTGTTCTTTTTTGAACTGACCTGCTGAAGTAATCAGAACTATACAGTAAATACAATTAGGAATACACAAGAATGGTACTAAGCATAAACATTTTTCAATTAGCAATCTTATCACCCCTCTGTGGTGTGGGCCAACCATAGAGCAGAGACAATGCACACACAATACATTTCCATTCACAGCAGCGTACCTCTACATGGGCATACCTTCTCTAAACAACAGGGTGGCTCTGTGGATGTAAAACATTCACTAATTAGTGATGTTCCCTCGTTTCCCTGTGTTCATTGATTGGCCATTGTACTTAACACAATGGTGAAAATTATGCATTTTTGTGTTAGCAGTTAATGTCCAATTGCTTTCATTAATTTGAGTGTCAGACTTAATTCAGACTTAATTAAAAGCTGGATTTTCCTAAAAAGGTGGTGAGTGTGTGAGCATGTGGCTACAGTATACACACAAGTGTACATTTACATTTTTGATCATAGTTCCACATTCTTCTCATTTTCTTCACCCAGTACATTTTGATATTGTTTTTAATATATTCCATACTGCATATAGTGTAATTGACACCCTATTATATACTCCATAACAATAATGTTATCACAGCATTCTCTGGGATGTGTTAGCTCTGCTGGCAGCATGGCTTTAAAATAATGTCGTCAATCTGTTGATCTGTTGGTCAGTCAGTCAAATTTACCAGTTTCATTTATGGTTTTTAGTGACATGTCTTGACAAACGGATGGATTGCCATTCATTTGGTATACATATCCAGGGTAACTGGGGGTTGAATCTTGGATGTTGGCCTGACCTTTCCTGTAGCACCACTACAGAGTCAAAGTCTCCACTAAAATAGTCTACCGGATGGATTGGCACCACATTTAGTACAAACATTCATGCTTCCTCATCCTTCCTTAGTGATCTCTAGACTTTTCCTGTGAATGTATCACACATTTCATAATTGCCTTGAAATGTATCCTTTAAAAAAATGTTTTAGTTGAAGACCAATTGCCTCGTGTCTGGCATGACCAGATGACCATGTTATGTATTTTTGGTGACTACTATTATGACGTTTGGCTTAAATGTACATGAGATGATATACTGAATTTGAAGCTTCAAACCATCCCTCACCTCATCTAGGAAACTATGTAAATGAAGATTGGTCGAGTGGAATATTTTGATCACATCTATTTTCATGATCACCCTTTCAGGGTTCAATCCCAGCACTCACTCTAGAGGCTCTACCACTGTCAGCTCATTACAAAACAAGCGTAAGATAGTTTTTTTTCCTAATATTATCTATCTAATTCAATCTGACCATTTTGTATTATCATTTTGTCATCAAAAACATCAAAGTTTGGCCAAAGGGTGCTGTTTCGGTGCTCCAGGATTGGTTCTAGGAGGCTGCACATCCACAGGTTACACCGACCTAGAGGAATATGCATCATCTGTCACTGGCTACATCTGAAAGTATGTGGATGATGTTGTGATCGCAAAAATTACACCATCCAACCAAAGGCCCTGGCTGGATGCTGAAAGTCTGTTTTGGGGACAACCTTCCCAGCTGCATCAAGAGAATAAAAGAAATCAAAATAGATGATATCTTCACCGAAGAAGACACGTGTGGTAGGGTATTCAAAGCCGGTCGGTCCACAAAAATGTCAAGCGTTTGTGAGGTTGTGTGTGTTTGTGAATGCATAACACGTTTGTGAGGTTGTGTGTGTTTGTGAATGCATAACACGTTTGTGAGGTTGTGTGTGTTTGTGAATGCATAACACGTTTGTGAGGTTGTGTGTGTTTGTGAATGCATAACACGTTTGATGCATGCACGTACGTAGAACAAGCTATTGCACATTTGCGCTTGTTTAGATGTCTGTGAGGACATAACAATAACTAATAACTACACTGGCCAGGGTTGATGTCCCTACATGCTCCTAAACCATTCAAAATGATATATCATTTATTGAACTTTGAGAATATATATATCTTTTTAAATATGCTTGTTTTATGTATAAGGCTTTGCATGGGCTCGCCATACTTTCAAATAAATTCATTCATTCAGAACTGTGATCACTTTTAAGTTGATATGTTGCACAATGTATTTTGTATTTTCTACTTACGTTTTTTTTTACGTTTGTAACTGTAAAATTGTCACATGAAATGTTTCTGTTTTGTTTCCTGCCTAGGAATTGAAAAGTGGTCCTTCTCAATGACAATCAAACAAGATTAAAACCTCAGAAAGTAACCCAGGAGGCTTCTTAAGATATGTAAAAGTGCAGCTTCAAATTCCAGAGTATGCACATCACAGACGTCCTCTATGCTCTAGGTGCAGAGCGTATTCTAATAGTGAGAAAGTATCATTAATGCATCTACTTCCTGAGCAGACTTAAAAAGCTGCTTTGTACTAAACAGTCATGACCAGGTTTCACAGTCTGGCTTGGAAACTGAACTGCTTCAAACATAAATGTCCTACAGTGGATAGTCATTACAGGGGCTCGTCGACGTCAAAGGTATCCATACTGAGCAGTGTAGAAAATGTCCTCCTAAGTCCTCTCATGTCTCTTTTCAAACGATGTATCCTTGGCACTGATGTAGTCTGAGGCCAATAAGTTCATTACTGTGCCTTTGACAATTACAGAGATACCGTTCATCTAGCCTGTCCTCTCGCTGTTCCTCAACATCCCACACCCTGTCATGAATATGTCCTAAAGGATAGTTGGTGGTCCTTTAATCCACAGTTGTTGGCAGGTCATGCAGATTGGCTCTGCAAGGTGCAAGGATTTGCTACAGAATTTGAGCCAAACAGACTGATGAAGGACATTTGACTTTAAACCTGCAATAAAATAAGACCGTTTTTGTGGTATTTGTATTGTATTGTGTTTGTATTTCCTTTTTACTTCATCATGTTAGATATGATATGTAAAGTGCTGTTATTTCCGATAGTTGATTTACAACAACCTACATAAACTTGTTGCAGTATTCGTGGCAATTTCTCTGTTGCCATTTTTCTCGTTCTGGCACCAGGAGACGACTTCACCATCTTTGTCCTGCCTACACTGCACTGATTGGTTCTGTTGCTTTTCCAACTTTCAGTCAATGAACACAATACCAGACAGATGTTAAACAGGAGATGTGTGGGTGGAACTTCAGACGTCTGGAAGCAGGCACAATCTTCACATTGTCTTGTAATGTGTTTACAGTGACAAGACATATACAGAAAAAATCACTGCTAAATTGGCAAAACCCCTTAACATTTACCCATGCAGCGTCCCTCATTATATAACCATCACATTCACTGGAGGTCTTGGAACAGACAGCACATCCCAACTAATTATGCACAGTAATGCAGTTTTAATAGCAGATTGGAAAGTATGCAGCGAGCAACAATGATATAACTTTGACAAAAACAAGAAGACAAGATGTTGACTGAAATTGATTATATGTCGCCAGCAAGTTGCCAGTTCATTTTCATACTGCAAAGAATAGAATGGGAACCAGTGGGAGCCTAAAAGCCAATTCAACAATATGAAGCACATTGCTACGCTTTGTAAAGTGGTTGTTAGTGATGCAAGGTATACATGATGTATTTTAAATTGGCTGAGATATACAGAATATATCGTACATTCTTATACATCTGTAAACCATGCAGACCAAACAGAGAATGGAGTTTAATATTTCAAATATCAACCTTTCTTCACTCAAGCAGCCAGCAGTGACATCTTGAAAGATTATTGAAAGAACTACTTATCTGTGTGATCAGTAATAATTCAGGAACTGTCATAGAGTTGAGGGCACAGAAAGCACTTGAATACATTTATGACTTCCTGCCGGAATTAGATGTCACCATAAATAACAGTATTTAACATTTAATGTAATGATATAACCATTAGAGAAATATTGTATCGTCCCACCCTTTAATCTGATGAAATATTTTGCTGGACTATCTAAATGATAACAGTAGTTAAGTAGCTCTGTCCTTAATTCAGAAACGTTTTTAAGGACTTTGATCTATAGAGATCATAAAAGGTTTAAACTACTACTATTTTTCTACAGCTGTAATATCACAGGGGTTCTTTCCAGGTATGGTTTACGGTTGTGAGCCCTCATTGTTCAGGAGAACATTGTGCCTGCATTTGGATTTAAAAAATGAAAGACTTAATATGGCTGTGGTCAGAAAAGCTTTCTCTCATTCTGCTTACAGGGTAATGGGTTTAATGGTAATGGGATCAGAGATTCAAGGGAGGCCGAAGAAAAACGCAGGAAAGTAAAATAATAGAAAGAACAAAGGACAAATGCAAATTAGTCGAGGCATGGAGCAAAAATATCTGGAGTGCAAGTTGAAGAACCTACTCCGGAGATGATCGCATTGCTTGAAAAGAACAGAACTAAAGCTCAGAAGAAGACATGAATATTTTCATATATATATTTTACATTTTGAAAACATATGTTAACATCATATTTATTGCAGTAACGATTGGAAGATGAACACCATTCTTCCAATAAATCTTCCTTCATTTGGTGTTTTTGTGACGATGGTGGGCTGCGCTTTCTGACATACCAATCAAAAACCTCCCACAGGTGTTTAATTCCATATTAGTCATACCATTTAGTGATCCCTCATGCCCTGTTAATGGAGACATTATCATCCTGGAAGTGACCATTCACATTACATTATTCCTTTAAACGTGTTACCTATCTGTATATTTATTTGCAATGTCTTTGTATTTTGATTTGAATAATAGCTTTCGTACAGAAAACATTCAAACTAGACTATGCCTTTTATGGCAGCATGGTAGTAGTATAAGTGTATTCTACGAGGCTAGCATACGGAAACAGCAACAAACGGGACCCAAGGGCCCTGCAAAGAGTGGTGTGTCAGCTGAACATACAATAGGCAGTGCTCTCCCCTGCCTAGAGGACATTTACACCAGGCTGTGAAAGTGATGGGTTGATTGATTTATATACAAATCCTTTTTCACAATATCGGATACAAACACAACTTTGGGTGTGACCTTGCTCCTCTCATCTCTTATAAAAGTACAAGACAACTTGACAGAGCTTTAAATTATTAGTAATCACGCACAAAGGACATGGCCGTTTTATATTTCTTTTTTAAACAACCTCATTAGCATGATACTTGAGGAACAGTCCATTGAGGCTTTCCCTGACATCTCAAGTGATGGTACTTGTACGACTGGTAGGTGCAGAGTAGACATTTCATTGGTTACTTTACTGTATGTACAAAATAATTACAGTGTAGGCTAATTTCTAGTTTCTAAATGTGTCCAGGCCCACTTCCCCTATTATAAAATCAGCATACACATATATTAGTATATATATTATATAAAAAAAAAAAGAAATGATGGAAAGACTTTTTATTGTACTTAAAGTCACTGTTGTTAGTATATATATATATATATATAGGGTTAGGGTTAGGGTTAGGGTTAGTATATATATATATATATATATATATATATATATATATATATATATATATATATATATATATACTAACAACAGTGACTTTAAGTACAATAAAAAGTCTTTCCATCATTTTCTTTTTTTTATATATCTCTGTTTAAAGTGAATATCCTCGAGGACAGAGGTCTAAATACAAACATCTTGAATGAGGCAAAGACAGCTAGGAGAGAGAGAGGGCTCCCAGGATGAAGAGAGAGGAAAAGAGAGAGAGGAGATAGAGAGAGAGAGAGAGAGAGAGAGAGAGAGAGAGAGAGAGAGAGAGAGAGAGAGAGAGAGAGAGAGAGAGAGAGAGAGAGAGAGAAAGGGGGCAGAGCTTGTGGGACGATAACAAACAAAGCAGAAGGTTAGAGAGATGCAATGACTTTCATGCAGTGAAGTTTAGAGTATTCTCGACAAACATGGACTATAAGTAACGGGCGTAATAGGTTCATCGAGACTGAGTCCGACCTGCCAGATAGATAATAGTAACAGGTACATGGCCTGAAGAAATCTAAGAATAAGAAATAACTGAAAGTTAAGACAAAAAGAAGAGTTTTAAGTTTGGATTTAAAGGACACAACGGAGTCAGACCATAGGGAGGTTATTCCAGAGGAAGGGTGCACAATGAGAAAAGGCTGTGTGGCCTGCGACTTCTTTTTAACTCTGGAGACAGGATTCTGAAAGCGGAGATAGTAAATAGGGTTTTAGGAGATCAGACGGGTATGAATGGACCCATTTACAATTTTGTAAGTCATCAGAAGCACCTTCAGTCTCATCTGACATAGATTGGGAGGAAATGAAGGGAAGCTAAAATTGGTCTAATAGGGTGAAATTTCAAAGATTATAGCTGCAATATTCTGATCCATTTAAATACCTCAACAAAATGATATTAAAACCACCTGGAAGTCCACATTTGTTCATCTTACACAGACTGAATGGATCTTGTTTTTTAAGAAAGACATCTACATATTTAAATTTACTATTCACTATTCATTAATCAGTAAATGTCTTATTCTACTGTTTGAATTCATTTCTGGTAATATAATCAAGAAACCAAAATTATACTTTTTCAAAGCTGCTTGGTTTGTTCATTTTGGATTATTTTCTAAAAATAATACTTTTATTAGACTCAATAAATGAATGTTTCTCTATGTGGGGGATGTTTGCTCTAGTAATTTGATGAAAGCACAATTATCATCCGTCATTTGGTGTATGTAGCCCGCGCTTTGTAGCCCATGGGCTCGTCAGCCTGTCGTCATAAGATTCATAAAACAAGCCTGTGGTACATTATGTAAATTGGGCATTAATAAAAATAGACCTATTAGGTCAGTTCTTTGCTTTAAGCACAGATCGTAAGCTACTTTTTAAAAAGCTACTCATGTCAGGCTCTGCAACAAACACATAACGTATGTGTTTGTTGCTTTAATTTTTATTAAGATGGCTGTCGGCTAATAATGCATTTGTCTCACAGCATATTGCAGCAAGTTTAATTTCTTGGCACAATGACTACATGCTATGTGGCCAGTGTCATTTCAAGATAAGATGCAATGTATATTACATTTTAATTGAAAAAGCAGTCTGTGTGTGGTTGTATTTATTACATTGTACATAATAAATAAGTCTATTAAAATTGTCATCCACATAAAGTGTTGGAAACGGCAGGTGATGTGAATCTGCATCTCTACTCTTATCATTAAAGGGATCATTCTGTGCTTCATAACACTGCATTTGCCCCCTCCCCCCAAGAAAAACATGAAAGTAGCAGAGGATTTTAATTTCTTTCAAACGCTAGAACACGACTAGACTAGAAACGCAACACTACTGTTGATGTTCTACCAGTCTGTGGTGGCCAGCGCTCTCTTCTATGCTGTGGTGTGTTGGGGAGGAAGCAGCAAGAAGAGGGACGCTGGGCGGCTGGACAGACTGGTGAGGAGGGCTGGCTCTGTAGTGGACACAGAGCTGGACTCCCTGGTGAAAGTAGCAGAGAGAAGGACCCTTGATAAACTGTCATCCATCCTGGACAACGCCCACCAGCCTCTGCACAGCACATTCACCCGGCAGAGGAGCGTGTTCAGCGGCAGACTGCTGTCCCTGTCCTACTCCACAGACAGGCTCAAGGACTATTTTGTCCCAAACAATTCAAACACTTCAAACACTTAACAGCCTGTATTTTTACTTTTGTATTTATAATGTACAGCCTTCATATTTTATTTTTATTTGTACCCTAACCCTTTGATGCATAACATGGGTCCAAATAGACCCGAGTGAGTTTTAATTGTAAATATCTTTGCAATAAATTACTTTAATCTTTCAGAATTCCAGGAATTCCTCAATTAACTTGTTTTTGATCATCACACATTGTTATTTTCATTTTTACTTTCTTGCTTTTTGAGTGTGTGTAAAGTGTGAAAAAAATGAAATAAAGACTGTCATGACTCTGGATTTGTGTTCCTGTTTTATTTTGTAGAGTTCACATCCCTTGTGTCATAGTAGTGTGTCTGTAGTGTAACTGTAGTGAACTGTGTCTGTAGTGTAACTGTAGTGTGTCTGTAGTGTAACTATAGTGAACTGTTAGTGTGTCTGTAGTGTAACTGTAGTGAACTGTTAGTGCATCTGTAGTGTAACTGAAGTGAACTGTAGTGAACTGTTAGTGTGTCTGTAGTGTAACTGTATTGAACTGTTAGTGTGTCTGTAGTGTAACTGTAGTGAACTGTTAGTGTGTCTGTAGTGTAACTGTAGTGAACTGTTAGTGTGTCTGTAGTGTAACTGTAGCGAACTGTTAGTGTGTCTGTAGTGTAACTGTAGTGAACTGTTAGTGTGTCTGTAGTGTAACTGTTAGTGTGTCTGTAGTGTAACTGTAGTGAACTGTTAGTGTGTCTGTAGTGTAACTGTAGTGAACTGTTAGTGTGTCTGTAGTGTAACTGTAGTGAACTGTTAGTGTGTCTGTAGTGTAACTGTAGTGAACTGTTAGTGTGTCTGTAGTGTAACTGTAGTGAACTGTTAGTGTGTCTGTAGTGTAACTGTAGTGAACTGTTAGTGTGTCTGTAGTGTAACTGTAGTGAACTGTTAGTGTGTCTGTAGTGTAACTGTAGTGAACTGTTAGTGTGTCTGTAGTGTAACTGTAGTGAACTGTTAGTGTGTCTGTAGTGTAACTGTAGTGAACTGTTAGTGTGTCTGTAGTGTAACTGTAGTGAACTGTTAGTGTGTCTGTAGTGTAACTGTAGTGAACTGTTAGTGTGTCTGTAGTGTAACTGTAGTGAACTGTTAGTGTGTCTGTAGTGTAACTGTGGTGAACTGTTAGTGTGTCTGTAGTGTAACTGTAGTGAACTGTTAGTGTGTCTGTAGTGTAACTGTAGTGAACTGTTAGTGTGTCTGTAGTGTAACTGTGGTGAACTGTTAGTGTGTCTGTAGTGTAACTGTAGTGAACTGTTAGTGTGTCTGTAGTGTAACTGTAGTGAACTGTTATTGTGTCTTTAGTGTAACTGTAGTGAACTGTTAGTATGTCTGTAGTGTAACTGTGGTGAACTGTTAGTGTGTCTGTAGTGTAACTGTAGTGAACTGTTAGTGTGTCTGTAGTGTAACTGTAGTGAACTGTTAGTGTGTCTGTAGTGTAACTGTAGTGAACTGTTAGTGTATCTGTAGTGAACTGTGGTGAACTGTTAGTGTGTCTGTAGTGTAACTGTAGTGAACTGTTAGTGTGTCTGTAGTGTAACTGTAGTGAACTGTTAGTGTGTCTGTAGTGTAACTGTAGTGAACTGTTAGTGTGTCTGTAGTGTAACTGTAGTGAACTGTTAGTGTGTCTGTAGTGTAACTGTAGTGAACTGTTAGTGTGTCTGTAGTGTAACTGTAGTGAACTGTTAGTGTGTCTGTAGTGTAACTGTAGTGAACTGTTAGTGTGTCTGTAGTGTTACTGTAGTGTATCTATCTATCTGTCTGTCTTATATTATAAATGTATTCTTCAAGCTTACAGGCAATCTAACTGACACATATTCTTAAATCTTAAAGAACACAGATATGTAGGATATGTTTTGAATGTGCAAAATGTTTTGAACATGAGCAGAAATCTTGCTGAAACATAAGATTCAAGATGTTTATTGTCACTCCGGGTAAACAAGTTCAGTCGTGTGAAACGCTTTCACTGGGAGGCTCCATTAAAATGATTGCACACATAAGAGCTATTAAAGTCCCACATACACATTTAAAAACGTTACGTCCACAAACATCAGACGCAAAAGAAGGCGTAAGAGGAAATCACGCCTTGTGTTGACAGCAGGGATAATATGAAATGAGAAAAGTTCATCTACAGGAGAATAAATATTTTCAAACAATACAGATCGCCTGAGAGCTTTACTGCATTATATTCCATTATATTGTTTAATTGTCAGCTGGCACCTGAATTTTGTAATAAATAAATAAGGACCCCTGGTAAGTCTGTCTGTTATGGAAATATTATGGTCATGATTAAAAGAAACCACTGCTTCCTGTTGGCCTTGACTTTAAGGCACAAGCTGTTACTTCCCTACAGCAGGAAGATGCACAGACAGAACCCATGTGGTGCTCTTGTATTTTTTGTGTTTTTAAATTTGTCCCATGGCACCAAACAGAGCGCCCTGCGGAGCAGGATCCACGTCTCCCTGACCTGGTGACAGCCAGCCAGGTAATGACAGTGTTTGCCTCGCCATTGTTTGTGACTGTTGTGAAATCAAACCACTATTAATTCATTGCAACACGGGCAATCTTACTTATGCAATAACCCAGCATTACGCTTATTAGCTTAATAACAAGCAAGTTAGTCAGGCGTAAGATAGCATTGTCAATGAAAATGAGTGACCTCCTGTAGGCTACTTAGTTCATGTGGTCAATAGACTGCTGTGTGTGTGTGTGTGTGTGTGTGTATGTGTGTGTGTGTGTGTGTGTGTGTGTGTGTGTGTGTGTGTGTGTGTGTGTGTGTGTGTGTGTGTGTGTGTGTGTGTGTGTGTGTGTCCACTGCGGGTAGTATTTGACTGTTTGTGTGAATCATTATGTATGGTATTCGCTCTGTGCACATATGAGGTGGGTGTTTGGTGTGTGGTTGTTTGTGTGAGTGTGTGGGGGATAGAAAGAGAGAGAGCATAGCAGCTGTGGATCTGAGAAATAACAGCCTGAGGTGGTGTCCCAGGGAGACTCCTGGTGTGATGTGTGGAGAGGAACAATATGAAGAGGGGAAAGAAGAGGAGAACAGAGAGAGGAGAGAAAAGGAGAAGAGAAGTAGAAGGAAATGAGGACAGTAAAGGAAAGACGAAGAGAAGAAAATGAGAAGGGGAGAGGAGGACAAGGGGAAAACTAGAACAATAATGAATAAGGAGGTACTGAAAGGAGAGGATAAGAAAATGTGGAGAGGAGAGCAAAGGAAAGGAAAGACGATGAAAACAAAGCGAGGAGAGGGGTAGAAAATGAGGAGAGCAAAGAAAAGACGAGAAGAAAAAAGATAATAATAAAGAACTGGAAAGGCGAGGAGAAGAAAATTTGGTGGGAAAAAGGAAAGAAAAGCAGCAGAGCGGAGGAGAAGATGAAGATGAAGAAATGTGAAGGAGAGGAAAGCAGAACTCAATTAGCCTTATTGTTGCAGCTGAACATACTTGTAGGTCCACTTTTTTTGTGTGGAAAGATTTGTTGATTCTGAATGATTATTTTATAGACCACTAAAGCATGCACAATGTGTGTTTTCTGTGTTGTTGCTTGTGCTGGTGATCAATGTAGAACTAGTGACTGGTGAAGACCATCGCCTCTGTGTGAATTAGCAATATTGTATAAATCTGTTGAGTATTAATCATCTGCACGAGTGTATGTTACGGATAATGACTTTATGTTTTATAAATAATTATGAGAGGGATGCACTTGTTCTTGCTTGAGCGCCTGCTCCCCTAAATGTCCACTGCCCTACAATGATTTGCGACTCTATGACATCATGTTACTCCTACTGTCATAATTCTCTTGCCGCTTATACTTCTGCAAGCCATGTCGATTTCAATATGGCCTATGTTGAACAAACAACAAGTAGCTGTTCCATAATCCTGCAGACAGACAGACAAACGTAAAAAGAGACAAACCGAGCTGGAAACTTGGCCTCCTTGGCGAAGGTAACAATTAGAAGAATTAATTTCTCTACAGATAGCTTGCTCATTCAGCTTTGTACAATTTGTATTCAAGGTTCCAGGTTCAGTTATTGTCATTATTTGTACAGCTTTGTTTCCTTTTTCTATTTCTAAAGTTGTTTTTTAGGTCTGGTAAAGTAAAGTAATCTCTGTGTCCAGTAGAAGCAAGCAGAAATCCTGAGATAGCTTCTCTGGTCGGGTTTAAATACTTATTGTGATATTTTATTGTTTTTTACTGTTTATTTTTATCTTACGCCGCGTTTCCACTCCCTGGCACGGCATTACTCGACTAGACTAGACTTTCTCTTTTTTTGTTTTCCATCAGAACAAAGTGTAGATAGTACCTGGTAGCCCAGGTCTGAAGCGAGCTGAGACGATACTAAAAGGTGACGTTAAAACAATACAGACCACTGATTTGTCGTACAGAATTGCCACTAGCGAGTCACGGGACATCCTGCACAAACCTGTTTCTAAATAGCAAACTGCCGTGAATCACAACTCGACTCAAATTTTAAGGAAATGGCTGCCGTCAAAACGAGGCCGTAAACTACGCCTTACAATTGAGGAAGTGCAGAAGTTCCTCTGTTTGCTTGCCGATTTAAGGATTCAGTGAATCTCCCAAAGAATGACGTGTTTGTCCGATCAGGTGTCTGAAGGGATGATGTGATGATTGATTGTAGATGATTGATTGATTCCAGCGTATTTGAAATGAGATCAGTCATAAGCAAACGCCTATAGAGCCATGTAATACCACAAGGAGCAAAACAATCTTTTCTTTTTAATGACTTTTGTTTGTTCACTGTGTTTGCCTGCATGGTACTTTGTTTAGTAAAACCCTAGATGATTAAATACAGCCATTTGCTTTTAGTCTCATTTATAAATAGATGAAAAGCTTAGTTGAAGCCGACGGTTGTTTTGTCTTTATTCCGAGAATAAAGCGTTTCAGGTGTTCGTATCACTAATTTCATCTGAAAAGCCCACTGAACCCCAGGGTATTCCTGCACATCAAATGGTACAATACTAACAATAAATTGTCACACATTTGTTCTTCTGTCTGTTCTGGTTGCGGAAATGAGCACTTAAAGATATATTGCTCTCAGGAAGTATAATGTGTCATTACATATTTCAAAACAATGTCACAGTAGTGTGTTAAAAAAAACTAAACTAAAAATGTCTGTGTGTTTCCAATTTACTGAGAATTTTAGAGGAAATAAGTGGTATTCATTATTCACAAATTATAATCAATAATTGACTTATCATGACTAATTCATGGACAATTCAAGTCAGAACAGTAATACTACAGGGATGAAAAGTGTCATTGATGTCTTCTGCTTTAGTCAAAGTGTGGAACAAATGCACACACTCATGCATACTCACAAGCACATTACTCATTACGAAGCTGACTCTGGAGCCACTCGTGGGATCTTGACAATATGAAACATTTAGACATTGAAAAGTCTCTTCAATCGTTATGTATGGACATATACATTATAATAATACAACAGCTATTATGCATATTTCTCCATTTCTCACAAGAGGATAAAACTAAGATTCAATCCTCTTGGTGGCATCAGTTGAACTCAACAGGATGTTATTAGACAGAATTCTACGGTAGATTGATGAACTAGTTCATTTATATGTTTTGGGTGGCTACTGCACTTTATGATCCAATATTTTCTTGATGCAATTTTCTCGCAAAAACAACTTATGCATGCTGCAACAGATCAATAGGCCTACAGATAAATTACAATAGGACACTATAGTTAATCATCTGGCAAGCTTGTACTGCTTGCAATAATTAAAACGAAAATACACTGGCAAGATTCCCTACATCTAGTCACTGTCATTGTTTGTGTTGTGGGTGGTGAAGTGGATGATCCTGTTGTTACAACAAAAAACTTTACTCAGCACGGAGATTCATTCTTAGGGTATGTCAACAACTTGAGGATTTGATTCCATGCCAAGCGGGATGCAGGTAACTAAAGAATTTTACATGCTTGTTGTTATTACATTACATTACAGGTCATTTAGCAGATGCTCTTATGCAGAGCCACTTACATTGAACTAAGTACAGGGACAGTCTCCCTGGAGCAACTCAGGGTTAAGTACCTTGCTCAGGGGTACAATGGTGGCAGCCTGGTATTGAACTCCCGACCTTTTAGTGTAGTGTTACCACTAGACCACTCCATCACCACCCCAGTACAATGCCATTCTTCTCCAGACATCTCATGATGAATAGTTCCTGTGTCACTGCGTTATGTTAAACTGATCACAATGCTGGCCAAATTGATTTATCTTAAGTGAATTAACTTGCTAGCTAGCCAGCTAACATTATTTCCATCCAACCAATGTTAGACTGATACACTTTAAACAAGAGTTGAAAAACTTTGCTTTCAATTCAGTTCGATAAAAGGTTTGAATGTAATGTAAAAAATCTGTAAATATGTTGTTTGTTACATTGCGAGATTATCCTAGCGGATGCCAGTGGTATTTATTTACAAGAATGGCCCTCGGAGAGCAAAGAACTCTAGAGTCCTAAAAACCGCAAATGAGTAAGGATTTTGTTTACTTCTGGTTCCCCGTCTCAAAGTCCTTGGGTTTTTTTAATCGGTTATTGGTTAGATGCCTGAAAACATGCCTGTGGTTAACACAAACTTTAGAGATTTAGTAAATACCCCACTTGTGAATATTGAAGCCTATACGTGTCTTGAAAAAGGTGATTGGTAACAAATGAGACTACTACTCGTCATCACGCCGAACACTCTGCTTTTAGGCTATTGGTGGTGACGTGTCATGCAACCGTGGTATAGTTTGTTTATACAGTAGCCTAAGGTTAGCTCTTTATTCTGGCGATTGCGATTATTATGCAAAAATCATAAAAGTGGTGTTCATTTGTGAAGATTATCTTGCGGAACAAAACATGTAAGTATCATAAACATTTGTTTGCCACAAAGCTTGTGTTTGGCAATAATGGAAAAAATCTCATTGGATTTTGACCCTGTGTTTACTTTCTTTACTGAGAAAATCGAAAGTGAATGGAAGAGACAGAGAGAAAAATAAAGAGAGGTGATGGAGATGAACGAGGAAGAGCAGGTACCAACAAACTGACCTGATTGACAAACTGACCTGATGACCTGACCCATTCAAACAGTGTAATTACCACAGAGATATATACGATATATCTTTGGTAATTACAGTGGAACATTTAGGATTAATTTATTAACACAAACACTAAGCATACTTTTCTTGTAATAATAAAGTATAAATATAATGTATTATTTTAATTACATTTATGAGACAGATTTATATAATTAAAATCCAAAATGAACATAAACAAAGATGAATTAAAGGAGTATAATTTCAATAAATGATGTTGAGGAGTCACAGAGAAAGGGACAGGCAGTGAATACAGATGGGGAGAGATAACAGAGAGTAGAAGGCAGAGAGAAATGAACTAAAGGAAAGTCATGTTAAGGCAGAGACTCAAGAGGATATGAGAGTTGAATCATTCATTGCAACATTTAACCTGATTCTCATGCATTACTGCTTGATAGATCATTTGTACTACTGCCCAATGACAGTAAAGTCAAAGTAATGTAAAGTACAGTGGGATCACAGATGGGGTTTTCCAACACACAATTAAAAATAAAAAGAATAGCTAATTGTGCAAAAATACATTTCAATAAATATGTTTATCAGTAGCAACAAGCCATTAAGTCAGTAAAATCTGAGTAAATAAATACAATCATTAAGTGTTTCAGATTTGACTTGTAGTTAATGATGCATACAAACATTAAAAACCCATACATTAATGAGCAACAACTGATACAAAATAAACATGTTGTTTAGCTTCTCCACTGCCTCATGAAACAGGGGGGGTTCACTGTTCCCCTCCCTAGCAGATGTTTACATGTGTTTATCATACATTTGAGTATAGCTAATAATACATGTTGGTTAAGATACAGAGAAATATATCCAAGAAATGAATTTGTGTACTTTGCACTGTTGTACACAAAGTCAGAAACACACAATTTTCTTTAGCAACTGTTTACTCTGAGAAATTACAGACCAAGATCAAATCTTTTTTCAGGCCAGCACTGCTGCTGTCAGAATTCCAATGAGGCCATTACACTCTTCACCCATCCTGTTTCATATCCTCATATGATTTATTTTCTTACTTTCATTCCTTTTCTCTTTTCTCCTTCTCTTTGTCCTCTCCCATATGCTGTCCTTTTCATTCCCTCGTTTCTTGTCCTTATGTCTCTACACATTTTCTCCCCCTCATTTGTTTCAACTGTATTCCTTTTTCTTCAGTCTCACATATTGTTCTTATCTCTCTTCACCTCTTCTCCTCTTTCACCCTGTCTCCTCACAACCCTGTAATTTCTATCAAAGTCGGGATAATGAGAGGTAATATTTCCGGTGCATACTCTCACACAGGGCTGACCCTGTCATGCCATGTATCCCCATGGTTTCCTTGGCAGTGAGTCTGCATCTGACTTTCTACGGTCAAAAACTACAATGCCTGCTTTCAAAGCAATGACAGTGGAAAATACAAAATGTCATGCTGGTTATAAAACAAATGTAAACAGGCTGGTGAATAGATATTTACTGGATGGGCGTTATGTTTTATTAAAGATAAACATCATCCTCTACGTGCAATAGTGGAGATTGGTTGTCATTGTGCAGTAAGAGCAGTTTAATATTGGTATTCTTAATAGTTTCATTATTGCTTTGCCAGGAAGATAAGATTGCAAAATTGTTCCAGTACGATGTGTGGAGCCATTCTCAAACCTGACTCTCCTCTTCCTTTTCTTTTACTATTCTGTCCCCAACACTCACAGTGTTGTCCACTCTGCTCTCCCTCTCCATGTCCTCCGTTTCCTCCTCTCTCCACCTCGTTCACTTATCCTCCACCATATCTCCCTCGCTGCTGTGCTTCCTCCTCTTGCCCTTCCTGTTGTACACCTCATTGAAATATGAGTTCCTAAATGAATTTCATGACGAGTTGTGGCACCTTGGTGCAGAGAGGAGGCTAATGAGAGGCAATTACCAAGATGCGGAACCCACTAATGGACTTTTACCATCGTTTGTCTCCAGCTGATCTTGCTGCTCTCCTCCTTCTGCGGGGCTGGGAGTGAGAAAGGGAGAACAGCGAGGGTGAGCCGCAAGAGACCTTTTTTGTTTATGTTCCTCAAGTTGGAATGTCAAGGGTTTTTCTCCAAAAGTCAAGCAATGTGCAATCTACAATTTAACACAATTTGAGGCAGCTGCGCCAATGATATTCACTGCTCAATCAGAAACCCATCTCAAACTGGAAAGGGCAAAAATCTAAAACAAAGTCAGGGCATTACAAGGTTATTAGCAATAGCAGTTAGCAAAGATGACTTAAAATGTATGGCTCGAGGCCGGGGTGATTTTAATTTGCAATGGTCAGTGAACAGCAGTTAGCAACAGCAATAACAGTTTGGATAACCTTTGAAATGTTACTTATAGTTAGCAGTTTTAGAGTGACTGCAAATAAGTTAATGAAATAGATGTATATAAATGTTGGGGCATTGGAGAGACAATTATTGATTAATTAAGACAAGTATATTTGTAAAGTTGTAAGTTGTTCTAGACTCATATCAGCAATGGTTTCCAACAAAGCCCAAATTCAGCCAACATTCACTCAACGTCCTCAACGAATATATTGCATAGGAGAGTGAATTCAAAGAGAGAATCCCCTGGGGGTGCAGTTGGACGATAGATGGGGGAAAGTCTATTAGACAAATGAAAAGACATTTGGAACAATGAACGGTTATACAAACAGTAGGAACATTCCAACTGAAGTCGGGAAAGGGACAGGAGGAAGTCAGAAATGTATATAACAAACCAATATAATAAATCTAATATCATTATAAAAATGAATTCAAGTAAAGGATAATGCATAAGAAGGTATGAATGGGTTAATGGGGACAGTTCCTAGCTACTCTCATAAATAGATGAGAACAACATGTGCAACCATACTGACGTACACACTAAAGATGGCAAGTGCAGGAGCAAAAGAAAGTGCTTATAACAATAATTTGAATTTCAAAGGAGCTAGATTATTTAATGACAGCTGGATGATAGGGTATGAAAAGTAGGAGCAGTAGGAAGTTTCTACTTCCTGAGGAGTTTGATAACAAGGAGGCCAACCCACTGATATACTGAAGCATGCAAAGTGAGGTTCAATAAGTATGCCAGACCTAGACGTTTTAATATTTCATACATTAAGAGAACATTTCGTATCCGTCCGAGTTCCCTCTGGAACTACAGGTGAGCATGTCATCGTTGTCAGATAAAGTCATGCAGAAAGGCCGCTTGTTGCTCAACTTGACTAACATATCAACAGTAGTGGTATTACCTGCCAGCTGGAGCCTCAATCATCGATCCTCGATCCTCGATCAATGCTGTGGTGTACCAAGCACATTCAAATCAAATCAAATCAAATCAAATTTATTTGTATAGCCCAATATCACAAATTATACATTTGTCTCAGTGTGCTTTACAGACTGTACAGGTTACGACATCCTCTGTCCTTAGACCCTCGCATCGCACAAGGAAAAACTTCCTAAAAGAAACCCCAAAATTAAAGGGGAAAAAATGGAAGAAACCTCAGGGAGAGCAACTGAGGAGGGATCCCTCTCCCAGGACGGACAGAAGTGCAATAGATGTCGTGTGTACAGGATAAACAACATAGTACAAATACAACATTTGACAGAAATTATGTTGTGTTGGAAAAAAAAGAAATAGAAAGTATGGATGAATCCAGGAAAATGTCAATAAGGCTTCCCGGTGTCCAGCAGGACCAGGTCAGCAGGCGCTGTCACGATTCATGATCCTGACGTAAACTTTATCAGTGGCAACCTGCCACATGAGAGACAGACACTCCGGGGATGATACCCCGGATGGTGAGTTAGTAACATACATTTACATAAATGCATACAGATAGAGAGGGAGAAGAAGAGAGAGGGAGGGGAGGAGAGAGGAAGAGAAGGAAGAGAGCAGGGAGGTGTCCCCCGGCAGTCTAAGCCTATAGCAGCATAACTAGGGGCTGATCCAGGGCAAACCTGAGCCAGCCCTAACTATAAGCTTTATCAAAAAGGAAAGTCTTTAGCCTACTCTTAAATGTGGAGAGTGTGTCTGCCTCCCGAACACAAACTGGAAGCTGGTTCCACTGGAGAGGAGCTTAATAGCTGAAGGCTCTGGCTCCCATTGTACTCTTAGAGACTCTAGGAACCACAAGTAACCCTGCAGTCTGGGAGCGTAATGCTCTAGTTGGTTTATAAGGTACTATGAGATCTTTAAGATATGCTGGAGCCTGACCATTAATTGATTTGTAAGTCAGGAGAAGGATTTTGAATTCTATTCTGTATTTTACCGGGAGCCAGTGCAGTGCAGCTAATACAGGAGTAATATGATCCCGTTTCCTTGTTCTAGTCAATACACGTGCCACCGCATTTTGGATCAACTGAAGAGTCTTAAGCGACTTTTTGGGACAACCTGATAACAATGAGTTGCAGTAATCTAGCCTTGAAGTAACAAATGCATGGACTAGTTTTTCTGCATCATTTTGAGACAGGATGTGTCTTATTTTTGCAATGTTACGTAGATAAAAGAAGGCAGTCCTTGAGATTTGTTTTATGTGGGAGTTAAACGACAGATCTTGATCAAAGATGACGCCAAGATTCCTTACAGTGGTGCTGGAGGCCAAGTTAATGCCATCCAGAGCTTCTATGTCATTAGAAAATGCGTTTCGGAGGCGTTTAGGGCCAAGTATAATAACTTCAGTTTTGTCTGTGTTTAACATCAAAAAGTTGCTAGACATCCAAGTTTTTATGTCCTTAAGGCATGCTTGAAGTTTAGCCAATTGATTGGTTTCATCTAGTTTAATTAATAGATATAATTGGGTATCATCCGCATAACAATGAAAGTGTATAGAGTGGTTCCTTATAATATTGCCCAAAGGAAGCATATATAAGGTGAATAGAATCGGTCCAAGTACAGAACCCTGCGGAACTCCAAGACTGACTTTGGCTGTCATGGAGGATTTATTGTTAACAAGTACAAATTGAGATCGCTCAGATAAATAGGACTTGAACCAGCTTAGTGCGGTTCCTTTTATGCCAACACAATGTTCCAGTCTCTGTAGTAGAATGTCATGATCAACAGTGTCGAAAGCAGCACTGAGGTCTAACAAGACAAGAACAGAGACAAGTCCTTTGTCTGATGCCAATAGAAGGTCATTGGTAACTTTCACCAGTGCCGTCTCTGTGCTATGATGAACTCTAAATCCAGATTGAAAAACCTCAAATAAACTATTATTATGTAAAAAGTCACACAACTGTTTTGCGACTGCTTTCTCAAGGATTTTAGCGAGAAAGGGTAGGTTAGATATCGGCCTATAGTTGGCTAAAACCTCTGGATCAAGACCAGGCTTTTTAAGAAGTGGTTTTATTACAGCTACTTTAAAGGATTTTGGTACGTAGCCAGATAATAGAGACAGGTTGATCATATTTAATAACGAAGGTGTTAATTAAGGGTAAAACTTCTTTAAACAGTTTAGTTGGAATCGGGTCTAAAAGACAGGTTGATGGTTTAGACGATGAGATTGTTGAAGTTAGTTGGTTAAGGTTGATTGGAGTAAAACAGTCTAGATATATTTCAGGAGTTACAGATGTTTTTAAAATTCCAACAGTTGAAGTTAAGTCATTACCAATTGAGGTCAGGAGGAGATTAATTTTGTCTCTAATAATTATAATTTTATCGTTAAAGAAACTCATGAAGTCGTCACTACTGAGAGATATAGGAACAGAAGGCTCTGTAGAGCTGTGGCTCTCTGTCAGCCTTGCTACAGTGCTGAAAAGAAACCTGGGGTTGTTCTTATTTTCTTCTATTAAGGAAGAGTAATAAGCTGCTCTGGCATTACGGAGAGCCTTCTTATACGTTTTAAGATGATCTAACCAGACTAAACGAGATTCTTCCAATTTAGTGGAACGCCATTTACTTTCAAGATTTCTCGACTTTTGTTTTAGTTTGCGGATTTGTAAATTAAGCCATGGAGCTTTCTTTTTCTGTTTTATGATCTTCTTCTTTAGAGGAGCGACAGAGTCGAGTGTTATTCGCAGTGAGGCTGCAGCGCTATCAACAAGATGATTAATTTGGGAGGGACTAAAGTTAGCATTGGAGTCCTCTGTTATATTGATATTGAGTCCTGGTATTGAATTAAGTGCTGATGGAATCACTTCCTTAAATTTAGTCACAGCACTTTCAGATAAACATCGAGCGTAGGATATTTTGCCTACTGGCTTGTAGTCCAGTAACAGGACTTCAAAAGTTCTTAAAAAATGGTCTGATAAAAGAGGATTATGTGGACACACTAATAAACTTTCAATTTCAACACCATATCCCAGAACAAGGTCCAGAGTGTGGTTTAAACAGTGAGTTGGTTCATGTACATTTTGACTGAACCCAATTGAATCTAATATTGAGATAAATGCATTATTAAGGCTGTCACTATCAACATCCACATGAATATTAAAGTCACCTACAATAATTACTTTATCTGTTTTAAGGACTAAATTTGATAAAAATTCTGAGAATTCAGATAGAAATTCAGAATACGGACCAGGAGGGCGGTACACAGTAACAAATAAAACTGGCTTTATTGTTTTCCATGTTGGATTTGAGAGCGTAAGAACAAGGCTTTCAAAAGAGTTATAGTTTAGTTTAGGCTTAGGATTGATCAAGAGGTTTGAGTCAAAAACATTCATTAAACTCATTAAACTGAATTTTTTACATTTCTTACCAAATTTATAAAAGAATTGGCATTTCAAGGGTTGAAAATGGCTCAACACCCAAGCTACCGGCCCTGAACCTTGCAAGGCCAATGCTGACATAGAGTTGACCGGTTGTCGGTGGAGTTAGGTTCAGACCTGGGGATGAAGTTACACTTTAAATTAATACTTTTTATGGGATAATGTGTATTAGTTGTTTTCTTTTCTTTTTCCTTCCGGGAAAGGGTTCTACCATCCAAGACCTTACCATCAACATCAGCACCTCTGTTGGTTCCCCGACTTGAACTGCATGGAATCTGGGTGTAACACTGGACGATCAACTGTCCTTCAATGCCAACATCGCTGCAACAACCCGCTCCTGCAGACACACACTGTACAACATCAGGAGGATACGTCCCCTACTGACTCAGAAGGCGACGCAGGTTCTGGTCCAGGCTCTTGTCATCTCACGACCTCTACAGCTCATCCATAATGCAGCAGCCCGACTGGTCTTCAATCTACCCAAGTTCTCCCACACTACACTGCTTCTTCGTCCCTTCACTGGCTACCTTGTTTGGCTTATTTGAAGCTATTGTTCTGCACTTAAAGGATTGTACCTATTTGAAGCTAATGTACTTGCAAGATTCTTGCTGTTCAGAGTTGTATCCTCATGATTGTTTGCACCTTTTGTAAGTCGCTTTGGTCAAAAGTGTCAGCTAAATGAACTGTAATGTAATGTAATGTTTCATTTTTTCGAATCAAGAGAAACGTTACCGAAAAGATAGTTACACACAAAAGGGAGTTGAAAATATATATATTTATATAACAGTATAGATAACATTTTGTGCAAATGTTTATTGAGAGAACCTGAAACCGCTGTCTTGTGCATTTTATGCAAAGATATTAATTTGTATTCTCTCTAAATGGCAACCTAATCAAAGCAGCTGTAGCGAGTGCATGGTTTGGACAGTGAAGGTGAGGTTATCGAGTGACGTAGAAGTGCACACCCTCTACTGCTGCTTTTCAATTATCATGCCTCCTGGTTCCCATGAGGCTCGATGGGGGAACAGGACGTGCTTATTTCCTCTCACTCTCACACACAATTCACAGGGCTGGCCTTGAGAGAGCAACAATGACTTCCATCACTCTCTGTCCAGCATATTGACCGGCAAACTTCACGTAAGGGGTCTTCATAAAAAACGTATGGCTTTGTGGTTCTTCTCAGCCTGTACTGGCATTGATGTACTATGTGCATTAAGTTAGTCAACATGCAGTGGAAAATCACTCATGCACAAACTGTTTCTAACTGCAACCTTGCTCCTCAGAGGAAAATATATCAGAAGAAGAATGATGTTAAACATTGATCATGTGCTGTGCCTCCAGTCTGGCCTCTCTTTGTAACAGGATATGACAACATAATGTAGGTCCATGAGCAGGGAGCTTATGTCATAAATCAAATTCAAGTAGAGGTTGAGGGGTTTAATACAGTCACAGGATTAAAGGTCACTGGATGGAGAGACACTACTTAGATAAGACCAATGGAAAACATATGTTTTCAATGATAAAAACAATGCACTTTTACAAACCTTTGTTGAGAAGGAGACAGTGTATGTGAGCGAAAAAGAGTATGATAGTGGCAGAGCTGCAGTACTCGAATGTAGTCTGAGTTCCAAATCCGGTTTTAAGATGTTTTAGTTGATCACCTCTGACTTGTCTCAGTCCTCTTGGATTTCTGACTCAGGCCGCTAGTTTCACAGCAATAAACTGGCAGAAACAGCAGATGTTTCATGCTGTGTGTGTGTGTGTGTGTGTGTGTGTGTGTGTGTGTGTGTGTGTGTGTGTGTGTGTGTGTGTGTGTGTGTGTGTGTGTGTGTGTGTGTGTGTGTGTGTGTAGATATAACCAACATATCCTGTTTTCTCTTGCTGGGTGTGGCAATCCTGATGTTCAGTTTTGACGTGCTAAACCACCTGTGACCGACAGCTGGGAGACGGATCTCTTCCCCATAATGTGGAGACATATGCAGAGTCCATTACTTATTGATCTGATACCATATGAGAGAAATTTCATAAACTCACCGTTGAGTAGCTACTGCAGAAGGAATGTCAGTGTATGATTTGATATATTAAAGATACAGTTCACAAAGTACAAATAAAGTGCTGATGACAGAGAAATATTATGAGATACAGTACTCATTTGATATATTATTGCAATGTTAGACATACAAAAAACAATGTTAAGCTCAAGGTCACTAAACCCTACCACATGTATTTATATACCCTATTGTGGTATTGTATGAATATTACACAAGCAGTGATTGAGTACTTGTTGATAGCGTTTCCCACTAGTAAACTGCTCACATTTTTCATGCGGTCCTGCTGAATAATAAAACATCTCCTGCAGCTCTCATGAAACCGAGGTGTAATAAGCATAATCAATAACACATTTCATTTTAAATAAGTCACTCAAAGCTGCACTGATCAATATTTTTTGATAACTGTGTAATGTGAATGAAGTGATGAACCCACAGAGAATTATCCTCTGACTCTGCAGTTCCCCTCAAATCTATGGCGCACTTTAACTCTTTCAGTTGATTGTTTTGGTTTTATGGCCCCACAACTTCTCTGTTTTTGTTAGCAGCAACCAGCTGTTTTCGACAAATACGCTTGTATAAAGCCATTGTATGCTCCTGTACAAATGAACAGCACACAGACAAAGTGAGTGACGAGCTGCTGAACATAGTGGAACATTTAACGGCTACAGAGTCGTATATTGGACCTCAGGAGTTGTTGAAGAGCAAACCAGAGTGAATTTTGAACATCATCACAACATTCATTGGGTGGTAAGAAACATGACATTTCCCAACATACAGTACTGGACAGATTGTGTTAAGTTTGCTGTTTTATGTTCCATAATGCAAATGTTACTTTTTGTTAGTGTTACCGTCTGTTCAAAACATGATCGTTTATGTTTGCAATCGTCATTTATTGTGCTGGTTTATAGTTGTACCATTAGTGAGGTTAAGACATTAATACATTTATTTAAACCAGCTGCATTTCATTACAGATTCACATAAATTTGACATCCCCCCTCACACACACACACACACACACGCACGCACGCACACACACACAGACACACACACACAAACACACACACACGCATGCACGCACACACACACATACGCACACACGCACGCACGCACGCACACACACACACACACACACACACACTTCTGTAGGGATTCCAGCGTCCTTTGTTTGACATGTCTTTCAAGATAAATCACAAGTGTACAGACAGAAATAAAGAGTTGGGGAGTACATTTGTGTATGTGTGTACTGATTATGTTTGTGAGAGAGCAAGCAAGCTGGGTGTGTAGTTTGCTCTGTCGAAATAATCCCAAAATTGTGAAGAGGACTTAATATTTGGCAGTCTTTGCTCTTTCTCAAGCCCAGTTGGACTTGGCCTTGACTTGCTGTCTTGGACTTAACTAACTACAGCTCTGGTAAGCTGTTAAATACTGCTTCATCTCAGCGTGAAGCTGATCATACAGAAAGCATGTCGTTAAAAAAAAAGCACAGACTCAAAGACTCTTGCCCTTGCCCATTTCCTCTGAAGACCATCAAAGAGCCCCTGATGTCCAGCTGAGCCAGACAGCAGGGCACGGCCACTGATGAATCAGCTACTAACACATTAGTCAATGATTAAATGGCAGGAGAACACAGTTGTGGACATCCTCATCTTATAGCATAGTTCTGATTGTCTAAGATACTATGAAAGGGAATATGTGGTGAGGCAGTTGGAGTAGTGATACATGCAGATGGTAGCTGATTAGAAGAGTAACTCCCTCATTAGTTTTACTGTGTGAATCCCATCAAGCTTATTTGCAACTTTAGCTTGGGAAGCCGCTAAAAGTATTGTACCATAAAACTTTGTAAGTATCCAACCCTCTGTTAGTGTGCATCTGCGTCAACACAATTACAGTACTATTGTGGAGGTTCAACTAAAACAGCACTGCCTCCACATCCAACACCAAAAGACAGGGTGGCCTATTCAAGTCCCCCATAATATGTACTATGCTGCCTCCTTTGCCGATACGCAATTACCACAACAGTGGAAATTATTTAATTATAGCATCACAGTTTTTCTTTGTTGGCTTCTTGTCACCTTGAGAAGAGCAGTTTCTGTCATGGCAGCCATGTTAAGCCAGCAGAATTCACAAAGAAGTAAAATCTCTGAGAGATGACCTTTACTTGAGAGCAGCAGTGATGACAGCCATAAGGATATTTTTTAACCATAGTCTTGCCTTTTATGTGAGGAAATGCTTGTGTATTTTAACAATGCTTCTTTAAAAAAGGGCAATGCAAATCATGCCAGAGAGACGCCTATGGCACTTCTAGATAACTGACGTTAATAGTGTGCTTATAATGCGCGGACTTACTGAGGCCCTGACTGTCAGTGTTAGCGAAATGGCATTGAAATGATGGGGTAGTGGCTGCCGGGGGGTTCAGGACATGTATTAGATTTGAGCTTTAATCTCAATGTGGGGCAAAGAAACTGAGCCCAAGGCTTCCTAAAAGACATTTCTCTCTGTCTCTCTCTGTGTCTCTTTTTGTCATTCACACTGTAAATTATAACACTGCTGATGTTCCCTCATGCCACTCATTGCTTAACCATTTTAATAATTATAGGCTCTCCCAATGTATGGATGGCTTCTGATGGGGAGATGAGTTAATGTTCCTGGCGTTAAGTATTTTCTTTTTTCATAGTGTACAAATTCAAGTGAGTTTTGTCACCTAAGAGTGTGACAGCACCGCCATATACTGTAAGCATGTGCCCCCCCCCCCCCCCCCCCCCATGCGTAATTTTAGCTCAATTTATAATATCTCGGTATCTCCTTTTCCCCCATCAGAGTCACACTGCACTGTGACTGTTAATAATATTTGCTACCAACAAGAAATTCCTAAATGTATCTTCTTGTGATTTATCTTGAAAGACATGTCAAACAAAGGACGCTGGAATCCCTAAAGAAGTGTGTGTGTGTGTGTGTGTGTGTGTGTGTGTGTGTGTGTGTGTGTGTGTGTGTGTGTGTGTGTGTGTGTGTGTGTGTGTGTGTGTGTTTGTGTGTGTGTGTGTGTGTGTGTCTGTGTGTGTGTGTGTGTGTGTGTGTGTGTGTGTGTGTGTGTGTGTGTGTGTGTGTGTGTGTGTCTGTGTTTTCCAATTTGGGAGCAATTTTTGTAGTTTGGGCCATTATTTCTGGGAACACAGGGATGTCTTTCCAATGAAGACACAAACCATCAGGCAATCAGACAAGTTGTGAACAAGCCAACAGTTAAGCCCCATTATTGGAGGTAAAACTGAAAAACTGATACATCCGTCCACGTACAGAAAGAAATTGATGAACAGAAAGTTGGTCTGCAAAGTTTGTAACAAATTGTGCTCAAAATAAGTTTAGCTTACCTGAAATTGAGCTTTACAGTATCAACTATTGAAAGAGCTGTTAGAATATAAAGGTAATGGAAATCTATATGACACAATTATTATAACAATGTATGTTATAACACTAATATAACAAAGTTTTATTAACTAGTATCACAACAATACCTATTGTCCCAGATCATCAGACTATAAAGCTGATGTTTGTCTAGCACAACTGTCTGTCCGTCTGTAAAATCAGCTCCTCTACCGATTTGTGAACATTTTATCATTGTATTTTTGGCCTTTAATTTTATTCAAGCTGTTTTTAATATCTGATTTCATTGTGTTGTACTGTGTCGTTCAATGCACGTGTTTGAAAGGTGCTTTACAAATCAAATCTCTGTGTTTAAAGCCCTAAGGTAAAGCTAATTTATTTGTAGCAATGTTCCTGTTCTCCAAGATCCAAGCAATTAACTTAGTGAATACAATATTTGTACAACTTTTAGGAAGACTTACTAAAAACTATAAAAATAAGACATTATAAACTGGAAATAACATTAACATGCTCTATTAAAAATGTGTGCATACCTATTAGCTATAATGGGAAATATTGCACATACTGTTGGGTAATGTGATGTGTCTAATCTAGTCTGTGCTCTAGTTCCTGTAACAATCCCAATAATCTTCCATCTAGACTGTGTTTTAGATAATTATACAATGCACACAAATACATGCAGTGCAAACACAAATGGGTCAATCTATGGTTTATTGCTATCATTGGAAATATATAATAAGATGAATTGGTTACAGCTGAATTCCTCGAGACAAAAGTAGACCTGCAAGAGGGAAATGTAATTTTCATGCTGTAGCAATGTTTGGCCTTGATTACTTTAGGAACAATTGAGATGCCATGGACAAGTCACTTTCTCATCTCTGATGATTTATTACGGAGACTATAGAATCTCTTCTCTCAGCTGGAGGTTTGATATCCTTGATAAACCCGTGTCTGTCCTCTGCTCCTGACCCATTCAGCAATGGCCCTCTCAGTATCTTCTTTTTCAATCTTACATTCTCATCCACAAACTGAACTACTAAGTGATAATACTGAACCCTTTCATAATGCGTGGTATGCCCTTCGGATTATTCACACACACACACACACACACACACACACACACACACACACACACACACACACACACACACACACACACACAGTCTTGTGTTCCCCCCTCACTGGTACTGCACTTGTATCCCCCAATTGTGGGGTCCACACACACACACACACACACACACACACACACACACACACACACACACACACACACACACACACACACACGCACACACTGAAGAACTACATCCTAAAGCCGTTGATCAGTGAGCCACACATGAACACATTAAACTCGAATTTAACATCCTGAACTCCGTTGAGAGCCGTGGGCCTAACAGACAGAATTAGTACATTTTTGAACAGCAATTCATGTTCAAAACAGGCAGCTACAATCTGAATATGAGAACTGAGCAACATGATGTGAAAATTTGATCAAATAATTCTCCCTGACACAGTTATACAGATGGTACATGCTTTTGCACACCACAAAAGTTGATTAAGATTTACATTTTCTATTACTTTGGTGAAACAGCAAGCATTCTGTCAATCTCTGGCAAATATTTTTGTTTTACAACTGCTGTTTTTTTGTTTTTTTTTGTCATGTTTTGAATGCTGTCCACAGCACACTGTGATTTCATGAGTTGTCAACTTGCCGAATTCAGCATTATATCAGAGCAATCACTGCCATAACCAGCTCATAAAACGATTCCACTTAAATGAATATGCTCCAGATTTGTCAAAAGAAGAAAATGGTTACTGTTGTGTTTAATGATGAACGCCCACAGCTATTTATTCAAAGTGGAGTCAAATCATGCAGTTCTGTTATGTAGGTAAGCAAAGTGCTGGAATGAATCACCATTTTGGCATTAACCATATCGCTTCTTTTTGTTCACAGGCCCAACAAACTGTACTGGTAAAATGGCACCCACTGCTAAATAATGAATGGTTTGATTAGCTTTAAGTCTGATTTTAGATGTGTCTTTTTTGACTTTGAAAGGTATTGTGTGAGCTTCTGGAACAGAGAAACATATTTTGACAAATTTGGTTTTATATTAAATTTGGTTTTATATTAAATTTGTAAATTGCGAACCTGAACCTGTTCAAATCTGCAAATAAAAATACTTCCTAAAATGTCAAACTATTCCTTTAGAAACAGGGGTCTTCAACTTCTTTCGGGCCAATGAACCCCCAAACTGGTGTAGCGTGGTGCAGGGACCCCCTACTGTATATATTGTACACAAGAGGGGGTGGGGGGGGTGGGGGCGGTTGGTGCGTAGTGGAAATTTATTTTAGTTCACCCCTCTCCTTTCCTCCACTCTGTCTCTGACTGTAGGTGTGTGTCGCCGCCCTTCGCGAAGTACAGGAGGGAATGTGAATGGCAAAGCAAAAAAAAACAATTATTAATAAAAAATAAAATAAAATAAACTATTTTGCGAGACCCATGCAGTACCTCCGCGGACCCCCTGGGGGTCGCGGACCCCCTGTTGAAGACATATAGGAACATATATTTTACTTTATTCTGATACAACTTTCACTCAATGATGTTGGAAAGTAGCGACAGGATCTCCTTAGATACCCTCTTCAAATATTCCAAACTAAAACAACATAACAGAAACCATCTTCTAGTCATCCAGCTGCAGAAATAACACAAATCATAAAATATTAACAAGGAGGGAGAAATGAAAGAAAAAAAAGCAAACAGAAAAGAAGATATACAATAAAAAAGCTACAGATGCTCTCAGTGGGTTAGGATAGCCAAAGCTCTATTCATGTGAACAAAATGAGATGGCACAAGAAAAAGAAAGAGGGGGAGAAGGAGAATTCATAAGGCTCATTTGTCATCTTTCTCAGGACTACTGAGACTCCAGCCGTGATGCATCACTCTTACAGAGGCAGAGTTAAATTGAACTTATGGTTGCAATGTCTTAACTCTAATGATGTCAAACTCTTGATCTCTCCCTTCATGAATAAAGTTTACATCGTGTTCGACCAGGCAGTCAGTCAGGGACGTGACGGGCCAAAGAGACGAGGGAAGAACAGAGGAGAAGAGGGGAAGGTGATTAAACGGCTGCGGTTTCAAAGAGCCTGTTTTTTTTCTTTTTATGCAGAGATGCCATTCTGGTTATCTGGCTAAACAGAGAGTGTACAACAGGATTATGGCCAATAGCTAATGAGCTATTCAATGCTGGCAATGCTGCTCAGAGTGATGGTCCTGCTGGCTGCTCAATTTGTACACTCATGTAGTATAATCATATGACAGCACACAGATTTCTTGCAATCTAAAAACCAAGTCAAGTTCTCAAATCTGAAACAGACGTTGAGGACTTGACATGTAATGTGTGTGTAATGTCAGTATTTGTGTTCTTTGTAAGTGGTTGGCTGTAGATGAGAAGCACGGGCCTGTTGCTGCCGTTTGCTCTTCTTTTTGAAATTATTGACAGCGTTTGTGACTTTTTCTGGTCTGATGTAAAATATATTTTTGTTCTGTTGTGTTTTGGGATAAAATGTTTCACTGGCAACTGTAGTATGTTTATGATGTCACACTAAAGGTTTCAGATAGAAATAATTGACTGTTTATTCCTCCCAAACAGCCAATGTACCACATGTACTACATGCCTAGATCTTCATCCTCCAGCCTCTCCTCTGCTCTCTCTCTATCGCTCTCCCTCTGTGCGCTTGTTTCATTATCCTATGTGTGAATGTTGAGCTTCAGTTTTGCTTCATGAGTGTTTGTGTAGCCTTTCCTTTTTCCATTACGTGGTGGAGAGGAGGTCAAGTGGCTCAGGCATCTTTGGCGACCCCTGGAAACTGCTTGGCATCTGCCTGGATCCATATGTTCCGCATAAAATGAACTGTAATATACATGGAGAGAGGCTCTGTCGGACCTCTGTCAACTCACCACCGGGGTACCTCAGGGCTCTGTCCTGGGGCCTCTCCTCTTTTCACTGTACACCAACTCA
Source organism: Cottoperca gobio (assembly GCF_900634415.1). NCBI lineage: Eukaryota > Metazoa > Chordata > Actinopteri > Perciformes > Bovichtidae > Cottoperca > Cottoperca gobio. The sequence continues at coordinate 7,389,078 of NC_041360.1, read as the reverse complement.
ATTGGCTCTGCCATTCACTCTCATGGTTTCTCCTACCACAGCTATGCAGATGACACTCAACTGATTCTGTCTTTTCCCAGATCTGAAACCCAGGTGGAGGCACAGATCTCGGCTTGTCTGGCTGATATCTCTCGGTGGATGGCCGCACATCACTTGAAACTCAACCTTGACAAGACCGAGCTCCGTTTCCTTCCAGGTAAGGGCTCTCCCATCCAAGACCTTATCATTAACATTGGCACCTATGTTGTTTCCCCGACTCTGACTGCAAGGAATCTGGGTGTGACGCTGGACAACCAACTGTCCTTCGGTCTCAACATTGCTGCAGATGCACTCTGTACAACATCAGGAGGATACGTCCCCTACTGACTCAGAAGGCGACGCAGGCTTGTTCAGGCTCTTGTCATCTCCCGCCTTGACTACTGCAACTCCCTCCTCACTGGACTGCCTGCATGTGCCATTCAACCTCTACAGCTCATCCAGAATGCAGCAGCCCGACTGGTCTTCAATCTACCCAAGTTCTCCCACACTACACTACACTTCTCCGCTCCCTTCACTGGCTACCAGTGGCGGCCCGAATCTGCCTCAAGACTATGGTGCTGGCCTACCGTGCTGTGGATGGATCTGACCCTTCCTACATCCAGGCCATGTTCGAACCATACACCCCAGCACGTTCACTTCGCTCTGCGTCGACCAATCGGCTCGCCACTCCCTCACTACGAGTGGGATCCAGATTTCCCTCAAACAAAACCCGCCTGTTTGCTATCCTGACTCCAAAATGGTGGAACGACCTCCCCATTGATGTCAGGACAACAGACAGTCTCCACACCTTCCGTCGCAGACTGAAAACTCACCTGTTTCGACTACACCTCGGCGAATGAAGAAAACTAAATAACTGTACTTTGTATGTTGTGCTAATATTGGTTTGGCTTATTTATAGCTAATAGTTGAATTTGTATTCTATTGTTTCTGTATGTTGCACTTATGTTGTTGCACTTCAAACTGGCTATTTGAAGACAGTGTTCACTTATACGATTGTACCTATTTGAATCTATTGTACTTACAAGATTCTTGCTGTTCGGAGTTGTATCTCCATGATTGTTTGCACTTTTTGTACGTCGCTTTGGACAAAAGCGTCAGCTAAATTAACTGTAATGTAATGTAATGTAATGTAACGTTTACAATTCGACAATAATACTTTCCTAATTGTTTATACTGTAATTTTACCATGTGGGTGATTCTGTACACACAACATATGTTGCATGGCTCTCTGTCCAGAGAGAGGGCTCCCTCCTCAGTTGCTCTTCCTGAGGTTTCTTCCATTCCTTTCCCTCTAAAAGGGTGCTTTGGGAGAGTTTTCCTTATCCGAATTGAGGATACTTAGGACAGACGGTGTCATATATGGTAAAGCTCCTTGGGGCAGAAACAGTGGACATAGTCGCCATGACGTCCCACCTGATTGTCTTCAACCCTAACATGAGCTGGCACCCACAGGACTGTACATCCCTGCCTCTCCAGTTTAAAAAAACATCAATAATATCTCCCCAACTATATCATTGTGAGCGTGTCCTGCACTCGGAGAGGAAGTTCTGGTGAAAACAAACAGATTTTAATGTTCTTGGCCTTTCGGCTAACACAGGTGACATACAGCTCACAATGCTGACAACCGAAAAGGGCTTGGCTTGGTACCTCTTGGCGACGTCTTCATCTTTACAAATGATTTCTTATTTCACCTGTCTGTATTAATTATTTTATGGACAGCATCTCTTTCACTGGCATCCTCACAGCCTTACAAAAGCCCGTCTTCTGCCTGCAGCTCCCCTTTCTGGTTGATGATGGTTCTTCGGTGATCTGCCCCAGACTGAGCATTGGCTTTGTGGCATTTCACAGTAGCATTTCCTCCCAAAGACACACTTATTCAGACACTCATTTCACAGTAGCATACAGTACAGAGAGCTGTGTACAGTGATATTTGTACCTACATTTGTACTGATTTGTATACTGTTCTTTCGAAATATCAGTTTTTATGTCCATCGTCATTAATGCTTACGAATACTCTCCTTTTCAGCAGCTCAGTCCAGTGATTTAGACAGATTAGGCAATCATATTCTCACCCAGTGATCCTGCCTCATGCCCCTTTAAAAGTGTGTCCAATACTTCTGCTCATTCAGCAAAGCTGGAGCACCACTCCAGCCTCTGTCACCTAGCAACTTCTCTATTCCTTCTCTTAGAATTACTATCCTAAACTTTCCCTCCAGGCGAGTGGACCTGGCGTGGGCTGACCCCTGATGACATTGATTGCTTGAGTAAGTGAGACATTTGCACTTTCACTCCTTGCTGACCAAGGATCATAGCCATCTCTCTGCCAGACCATCAGACTTCATTATCAGGCAGCAGGGGGGAAACACACAGAGGCCTTAACTCTGTCTCAGGAGACACACAGGCCGGCAAATCACCTCCATCTCAGTGTTGGATAACCTTTATCCTCTGCTTTCTTGTTGTTCCTACCTGTCTCAGGCCTGATGCTTTCTGATCTCCTCGCTGAAAAGTGTAGGATAAGGGCAGCAAGAGAGACACAAAGATGGCAGAAGGCAGAGAGAAAGAGAGCGGTAGGAGGGAAGAGGGAACTCGTAACAACCCTTTTTGTGTGTTACTAGTAGAGCAGAACCCTAGATTAAAAGGGTACATTTTGCACCCTTTCTGAGTCTGTACTTTGCCTCCCTCTCTCACAATCTCTTTACCTCACACTCATTACCGCAGTGCTTTTTATGAACCGCACATCTGAATTGAACTCCATGTCTGTCTCCTTCTTTCCAATTCTTCCTTATTCAGGCCTCTTCCCTGCTCCTTCTCTGTGGATGAGGATGACAGAAGTAGTGAATCGTAGACACCCAGCAGCCTTCTGCAGGCCCCTGAGTCATCCCTGCTGCTCTCTGATCACAAGGGATGAACACAATCAGCTGAAAGAGACAGGGCTCAAATGTTCACACTTACCCTGTACTGGAATTTACAGATGTCAAAGTAGGACAAACTTTAAGAGATCTATTCTCTTCTGTAAATTGGATTTTATTAGATCAAACTTTATTGCCAGATTCCTAGCAAAGCTGGGACAAATTCGAGATGAATCTGGCAATAAAGTGTGATCAAATATATTATTTTTTACTCATATTATGTAAATTACATCTTATTTGTTCCTTGCTAGGCAAAAAATAACCAAAGATCCTACAATAAAGTTGAGTTATTCTGTTATACAAAGTTTTGAATATAAATATAAAAGACGTATTGGTGTATTTCACATTTTATAACATATAAACAAGACTAAAGGCCTACAGTCACGAGTGTGGAGCTCGATGCCGCTGTACGTACAGTAGCCATAGTGGTGCTTGGAGCTAAATGCTAACATGAGCATGCTCATAATGACAATTCTAGCATGCTGAATTCTTTAGCACGTAATGTTGATAATGTTCACCATCTTATTTTAGTGAGTTCTCAGGATAACATTTGATAATTACCACTCAAAACAAAGTAGAATTGAAGCCGATGGGAACGTCAATTAGTGTGGCGAATAAATGATTTGGCCATAGACCAAAATTGGAAATAAACAATTTAAAATGTTGACTTGTAGATTGCACTAGATCAGGGATGGGCAACTTTGAGGATAGGGAGGGCCACAAAAAGTGTGTCGTCACTGCCTTTGCACCCCCCCCTCGTGGAGCTCCGACAGATACCCTCACGGAGCTCAAACAGCACCCCCCCTCGCGGAGCTCCGACAGATTGATTTCTGGAAATTGACTCGTGGGCCGCACAAAGTGAGGGCGCGGACCGCATCCCTGCACTACATGGTCCAGTCAAAGGATCACAAAAGATATTAAAGTTAATTCTAAAATGTCAACATCAAAATTGTATGTTAACCCATCTAGAAGTTGTTAAAATATTTTAGTCACAACCCAAGTGTTGAACTGACACAAAGAGCGACTACATGGCTAATAAAATGCTTCATATACTGTAGTGGTTGGTATACGATGTAGTGAAGATACATGTTTTATGTACCACTCAGTTGTTGTGTACATTATATTGTTGCATACATTCTTGTTAAAATAGCAGAGTATCTAAAATGTAAGGTTATAATCCATAAAAATCACACAATGCCACACAGTGGTGTAACTGTAATAGGGAGAGTGCTGTACAACTCATATTACTGTGCTATTAAGTTAAAAGTCTTTCTTGCTTCTGCTTCCAAGAGATGTTGTTAAATCATAGAGCAGGAAGAGTGAGCCTGGAGCTGTTTTGGAAAATTGTTCTGTGGTGGAGCAGCCTTAGCTGTTGAATTGTCAATTGTCAGCACCACAGGGAAATAGAATTAGCTCTAAGATACATTTCTGGATGATTGGCATTAACCATGTGAATATGCTCAGTTGCGTTGTTCAGAGATGCAGCCACAGGGTGGGAGATTGGTACGTGGTACTTACTTGTATTACCTGAGTCATTATCTTAAACTCTACAACCTCCATATGTCAAACCCATACTGTGCGTATGGCTCCAGCAGACAACACACTAGGCCTGTGTGTCTTTCAGTCCCTTAGTGGTCAAAAATCACTTAATGCAGCGTTGTGAAAGCTTTTCATGTCAAAAATGTATGACACACATCTAACAATTTTAAACTAATTGCCCATCACATGTTTTAGCCCTCATATCTCCGTCTCCTCATGCTGCTTTCTCAAGGATAGACCAGCTGGCAGGGAAGTTCTTGTCCGGAGCATTGCGGATCTTCTCTCTGGTCCATTGTTTGTTTCAGATTTCCATAGTAGAAAGTCGAAAGTTGCTGAGTCTATTCTTTTTAATGGCAGCCTGGTGATAACTTTTTTGTAGCGAGGCGACTGGGATAGCAGCAGAGGAGCGGGGAGCGGAGACACCCACTTGATTTTCCCATTTTCACCGACTCTAAAATTTGACCAGTTTCAGCTGCTTATCATTGTGTGACCCTGGTCAGACTGGACCTTGACACTTCACACACTATCCTTATTCTTCTATTTTTCACTTCCTTTTTAATGTCTAGTTTAATGCTTCCCCCACACATAGATACGCACACTCTTTAATCTCCCAGCCATATTGCTGAAGTGCTACCATATGACTGATCTGCACGACTCAACTACTGTTGAGACATAATAATGCTGGTAAGTACATGAACTTAATTTTGTGTGAAATTTGAACTCACATTTCTGCATTAATTGAGTGAAAACAAAGTGGTAAAATTGTATTAACTTTATGAAATTGACTTGATAATGTAATTACTTTTAAGCTTGAGGAAAAGCTTTGGATTTCGAGTCCCCTGCCCTGTTTACAAGCCTGGACAACTTGTTGTTGGAGGACCTGTCGGCTGAACACATGTGATACGGACATTTTTAAGGCTCATTTGTGATATGACCAATAGTGGACTTGTGACTTTTAGTTTAGCAGAGCTGTGGATAAGAAAGTTTTGTTTGAAAACTCTGCTCAGCTAGAGAGGGCTTTCCTTTGTGCCGTGGTGAGGAAAAGTATGAACATTTGATTATTACTGTAACTGTCAAATACATTGTCAAATCCAAATAGACATATTTATAAAAATCTTTTGTCAATCACATAGATAGCCTCGTAGTTCCACTGTTGGCAAATTAGCAGCCTTTGGACTGTGGATCAACTGAATTTAGAGTGACAGTCAAAAAGGTCAGCCGTAGTCATCAAATTCATCAACTCAAACACAGTAAAGGCCCTGTCACACATATCCGTATGGCAGAAATGTATGACGGCGCATACGAAATATCGGCAATAGGTTGATATAAATTAAGGGTAAGTTGTGATCGTTCGATGGACGCAGACGATACGCCGAACACGCCAGACATACGGCCCTGTCACACAGCTCCGTATGGCAGAAACATGCCGGTGTATATGAAAAGTAGCTCAAAATTTGTCAGAGTCCAAATACGTCCAACTTTTCCACAGCGGTGTTGTAGCTGACGTATACATAACGAATACATAACAAATTATTATACGTATGTCAAACATTGATAGCGTATCACTTACTTATTTAAAACGTATCAGAGCGTCTGGCCAACGGAGCTGGAAAAGTGCCATTTGGTTCACGTCATGCTGATGCTGGAGAACGGCTAGAATGTGCTCTTGCCGCAGCCTCTCAGCGTCCTCCATGCTCTCTGATGATGGGTTGATGTATTCATCAAAACGTGCTGTGAAGAAGTGATGATGAGCTACTCACAGGGACCCTATATACTATATTCAAACCTCAATAAACTCCCAAAACCCTAGCTGAACGCTAGCTGTACTGTAGAAACACGTTTAATAAGTTACTCCGTCGTCAGGCATAATCTTAACATAGGTTACGAATAGGTTATCCACTCGTTATCAATCAATTGGCTGTAGGGTTCACCGTTAGCCGACGTAGCCTATATCTAACTTACCTCTAATGCAGGGGTGGCCAACCAGTCAGAGGTTAAGAGCCAAAATTGTTACTATGTTACGGCAAAGAGCCACATCATACACACAGTCACAGATGCGCACCCCCCCACCCCCCCTTCTCTCTTTTGTTCTCAGCCTTTCTCTGTGCTCCCTCACTCTCTTCCTCCCCTCTCTCTCACACAGTCAAAATTAAAATCTAAAACTACACACACACACACACACACACACACACACATACACACACACACACACACACACACCCTCCCTCCCTCCCTCCCTCCCTCCCAAAGACACACTTATTCAGACACTCAGACAGATTTATTGCAAATGTCACACACCATAATATTGACAGAAATTGAACAGTTATTATAAACAATGAACATTGTGTGCACTCTCACACACAAACTCTCAGTAAATGCATGTTGCTTCTTTAAATTAGTGGGACTCAAATCTGGCTTGTATTCTGTTGTGGTCACTCGAAGCAATTCTTTCACGTGTGTGTCAGTCAGAACAGATCGATACTTTGATTTCACGTGTTTCAGGGTAGGAAACACCGACTCACAGACATATGTTGACCCAAACATTGATAGTATCTTGAGCGCAGCCCGTTTAACATTGGGATATTTTTCAATTGGCACAGTTTTCCAGAACTCAAGGGTCCCTTCCCTCAGAGCAGGTTTCAGTCGGTCTTCCTCAGAAAGTTTGATCATCTCCAACTCGGCCGCTGCCTCGTCCGTGACTAGCGGGGCTTTCAAACAGTCCGTCTCCGCACTAAAAGGGTCGACGAGGAACGTAATCTGTGACCTTTTCAGCTGTAGATCATGGAACCGGGTCGCAAAGTTTCCATGCAGGGTTTCAACCAATGTTGCATATCGGGCTGTTTACTTTCTCAGGGTGGCACCCGTGACTTGTCCGCTTGCTTTTAGCAGAGAGGGGAAATGCGCTAATTCTCCCTTTTGAAGGTGTGTCTTAAACAGTTTTAGTTTGTTAACAAACGCAAACACACTTTGCACTAGGTCAGGCAGCATTTTTAACTTTCCCTGCAGACCCAGGTTCAGTCTGTCCAGATGACACATCATGTCGACCAAAAAAGCCAGATCCATAATCCACTTGGGGTCTGAGAGCTCGGGATAATCCTTGTCCTTCTCTTCCATGAACAATTTCACAGCATCCAAAAACTCAAAGAAGCACTTTGCCTTTAGAAAGCCACCTCACAGTTCAGTGCAGCGGCAGGTCTCCTGGAAGCCCTTGGTCGAGTTCAGCGATGAGATTTTTAAATTGCCTGTGGTTAAGCGCATGTGTGCGGATGTAATTTACGATTTCCATCACAGGCTTCATGACGGGGTCTAAATTTAGTGATTTAGACACAAGTTGTTCCCGGTGAATGATGCAGTGGAAATTCCAAAACTCGGGAAATGTGTTGTCAGCTTTGCACAGCCCCACAAGTCCGTTCACAGATCCGACCATAGATGGCGCTCCATCCGTGGCTATTGCAGTTAGTTTCTGTTTGGGCACATTTGCTTTCACAAATACATTTATCATTGTTTCTTTAACATCAATGCAATGGGTTCTGTCTTTTAATGGCACAATATCAAGGAGTTCTTCTTTTATAACACAATCGTTTGACACCGATCGTACAAATATTGCCAGCTGAGGCTTGTCTTGTATGTCACAAGACTCATCCAATGCCACACTGAAATACTCGCATGTTTGAAGATCAGAGTGTAACTGTGCTTCAATGGTGGCGTTAATGTCCGATATTCTGTGTTCAACAGTGTGGCGGGACAGTTGGACGTCTGATACCGCTTGTTTCAGTTGTTTGTTTTCGGGAGACAAGATTTCAACCACGTAACTGAGGCATTTTTTAACAAACTCCCCTTAATTGTATGGCTTTTTAGCTCGTGCTATGTTCCAAGCAACTTGATATGATGCAAGCGTTACGGCCTGCTTCGTTATTTTTTTGAAAAACTGTGTCTGCTTTTCTGCCTGACTTTTCAAGGTGTTTAACTTGTGCTTGCGAAGTTCAGTACCTTTTGGGAATTCCTGGTCGGTGTTAGCATGGAGTGAGGTGAAATGGCGCTGAAGATTTGAAGCCTTGAAATGCGCGAATGACGTCTGGCATATAATGCAAAATGGCTTACAATTGCGTTCGATAAAAAAATATGAACTCTCCCACTCTGCTAAAAACGTCCGATGTTCGTCTTCATATTTTATATTATTATTATATTATTATCTTCATATAGCTGGGCATTTTTTCCCTGCCATTTTAGCATTGAACTCAGATGGTCAGATAGTGTTTACTCAGCGATAGGTTTTTCCCCCCTCGAAGGTGATTGGTTCACTGCATCACGGGCATTTTTGTGATTGGCTCTTGGGCCACATCAAAATTACAATAAATATAATTTATATTTATATATTTTTATTTGTAATCACAAATAAAATTCAATATGAAGTGAAGAGCCGCATGAAACTGGGAAAAGAGCCGCATGCGGCTCGAGAGCCGCGAGTTGGCCACCCCTGCTCTAATGTATTCACGTACGTATTCATGTACGTATTGAGTATTCACGTATGTCTAACGTAACGTAACTTATGTGTAACGTCTGCATAACTTATGAAACACACGTTGGGTACGTCCGGAATATTTTAACACACTCAAAACATTTTCACGGCCTCAGCGTTCAGCAACGTACCCCAGCGTAACACAGTGAGCTCTTAAAGAATACTACTTATGCCTTACCTTATATCAACGTACACCAGCGTATTGCCGATATTTTGTATACGTTATGCCTTCGTCTGATACGTTTTGTATAAGTAAGTGATACGCTATCAATAGATTAGACATGCGTATCTGTATATGTTCGCTTTTCCGATCCGATCAAAAATTGGACGTATTTGGACTCTGACAAATTGTGAGCTATTTTTCGTATACGTTTCCACCATACAAATATGTGTGACAGGGCCTTTACATATATTTTGATTTACGAGTGATGAAAATTGCCATCATCTGTGACAGGTCCGCCCCAGGAAGCAACCTTCGTGGTCGAGGGAACCAAAGTGGAGGGAAAGAATGACCAAAAGCACTGAGCTATTGCAAGGAACTCAAATGTACTTTTGAAGTATGTCAGAAGCTGTTCCTTGAACTTGATGGACAGAAAGCCATTGCAAAAGTAATGAGTCTCACTGTAGGACGGTATGTTGTGAAGATTCCTCTCGTTTCACAGACAGCACTATCAGATTTTATTCAAATTACATTGTTGTTTTGATTTGTTATTTTGGTGTCCACTGAAGAGTGTACTGATGAATGAGCAAGCATTCTGTGCTAAACATTTTCATGCTGTTTCAAATACTGACTGTCTGTATATTGTGTGTTCAAATACACAATTGCAGTATAAAATAAAAAAGTTTTCCTAAAAATGCTGTGTTAATTAATTTCTTAAAAGCTACTTCATGAACAAAAACATGAAAAAGCTAAAAACTAACATAGAGAATCTAATTGGAGCATTTTAATTGTTTAAACGATTGTCAACTTAAAAACTTATGTTCACAATTCTGGTAATTAAGTACATAGCACTTAAAAATGCTTTTTAATAGTGTGTAAACATTAGTTTGGAACAACTTAATGTTTGTGAGTAATTCACTTAAAAACTATTTATTCTACAAAATATTAGGTAAGTGGTAATTAAAAATATATTTAATTGTAGCGGAAAAGATAATTCCCTTAACTCAATGTAGCTTGTTGTTTGAACATAATTTTATTAGAAGTTGCCATAACTCAAAAAAGAATGATGCAGACTGTTGCGTTGGTTTTAATGTTGAGCCAAAGCTTTAGTTTTTAGAGTGTTTAATCTTCTCTCTTCTCCTTCTCAACTGAAGGATCTCTCGTTCACTCCCTTTTCAACTTGTTTTTCTTTCTCCAGATGGAAAATCACCTGCTTTTCTGGCATAGATAATAGGATGGATACTGGCAGCCATGCACCTTGCTGGCAAAAACAATCTTCCTAATGACACTACACTGAGTTAATTTCTAACATGTTTAACTAGGTTTGAAATGGACACCATAGTAGTTTGAGATACACAGTGTTTACAGATTACAGATTTCCAAATTATTGTTCCATATGATTAAAAGAAATGGAGACAGAAAAAGACAGCATTGGATGTGTGTTCGAATGCCTGAAAAAACATATCTTTCCTCCTGAAATTGTCATAATACCACAAATCCTCTTGGATTTATCTTGAACTGCACTTGTGTATTTGATCATAGATCCTGTTAGAGAGGATGTATGAGTCTACAAACCATGTGACTTTGACACCGACTGCTGTAATATTTTCTTTTCTTTTTGTAACCATAAACATGTTGTCATTCCTAAACCTAGCTAAACCTTGAACATAGCAGTGGAGTGAATCATTTATGTAATGGTCATGTTGTTATATGTTAAATTGTTCCTGTTGATTGGGGCATCAAATCAGTACGGTCTGCAAACAATCTGTGTTTTGAGCTACATGATATGCGTACGATGACAATGCTTGCATGCCGATGTTTGGCAAGCATACTGTTTCTCATGTTCAAACTCAAATTCAGCAGGATAAATGTGTAAGCATTCAACATAATTATAATTTGTCTTGGTGGAAAAATAGCTTTCAGAAGGCATTGGATTAGTATAAAAAATATATATATTTTAAACTTACCAATTCATTTTTCCCAATGCACATTCAACCCATTTCCAGAAGCAGCCACAAGTACTGTTTCAACTTGTAAGACACCTTAATGCATAGTTTTAAATCCCGGTCTAAGATATCAGTTTATAATCGTTTTGCTCTGTGTACAAGGGGCAATGTAAAAGTAATGGGACCACATTCCAACAATTTTAACAAAAATTACCCAGCACACTTGTTACGTGTTTGAGCCTTTAAGCCTTTTATGTATAATTTATATATAATTGCCCTCATTTATTTGAGATTGATCTTACATTAAACTTGGCATTTATCTGCCAGCTTCATTTGTTTGGCTGTTTCAAAATCATAAGTGCAGCTGGTAGAATTAAGAGCTTATTCCAAATATTTTTGTGAAGGTAGGATGCTCTATTTTCATGCCTTTCAAAATGATGTGTCAGTCGGGTATCTCTAATGCCAAGTTTGTGCATCGCAGCCAAACACTGGATTCTAAGTTACTGATCAACGAGTCAAACAAAATCCAAGAAAAGATCACAATGTAGGATGTACACATGATCTAGATTTCCCAAAATGAAATGGATATTAAATCTATTTACGGTTTTGCATGATGCGAAATGGCAGAAAAGTATGGAAGGCAGCAGTGACAACCAGTCTGCGCACATATAGATTTAAGTAAAGGAATCAGAGGAAACTTAAGAACTCTCAGAATTTATCGGCCAACATGTCACGCTGGTCTTTACGATGACTGCCCAGTTATTGTTAGGATGCAATTTAAGTCCAGCCTGCAAAACCAGTGTCCTGGAATCATCTTTGTATCTTTACTTGTTACACATACACTGAGGGTATTTTACTGGGCGAGTTGCAGGAGAAGTGACTAACAAAACCTTGGCTTTGCAGCCTATTATTTTTACAACTCTCATAACCCTTTCACCACAGAGCCATCATTCCAGGTCGGATCCAATGTCATCCCCTGTGATATTCCCCTGTGATATCATAACTCCTAAACAATAAATGTTTACAATCAACCAAATTCAGGTCATGTTAGAGAAAAGAGGGGAGACATAGATTTAAATAAATCAATGAAAAGTCTGTCTTGGAGCGCGTCTGTGTTTTGTGAGCAATCTGTTGCAACCAGTGTTGCAGTTTGACAGTAGCGAGTGGAAGCCGCGGTTTTTGATCTCCACTATGAGTGTGATACGGCGCTGTTGCCAAATTGGTTCCCTCGCACGGTTGCATCTTGCCAAGTGTAGACTATAGCTGTCAGTCCTTTAGTCTAAAGGACCGATCGGAGACCGTCTCCTAGTCATGGAGTGGATCATGTTCCAATATAGATTACTATACACCAACCCACAGCTCAGCTATCTGCATAAACATGCGGAGCTGTTTCCAGGATTTAGAATATATATATACATATATATATTGATATCATGTTAATACTACATATATGCCTCTTAAATAAATAATCAAATGTTCTTGTTCTCGCATTGTCTCCCTCCCCCGATGCCCGACACACAAAATTAGTGTAGTTCAAGTCAAACATGAATTTAACAGAGTATATATTCTTTTCTCATATTTTCTATAGATATGGCGATAATATTGTTATTGTGATTTATCTTGGTCATGATAATGGGGTAGTGATAATCTGATATTGTTGCAGCTCTAGTTTAAAAATGTAAAAATTTCATGGGTTATTAGACTCTTCTACTTGTACATTCAGGATTTGTTGAACTTGATGTAAATTGCTGAAATTTTAATTAGAGGGTTGAGAAGGGGGGGGCTAATTGGTGGTCAGGTATGAATGAACACCTTCCTACATACACACTCACACACACACACACACACACACACACACACACACACACACACACACACACACACACACACACACACACATTAACCTGGCAGCAGAGAAGCATTCAGGCCTGACCTCCAGTGGCCAGCCCTCTAACCCACATGTTAATTATAAACCTCATTATGTTCTCTCAGACCTGTTTCCTCACCACATTAATTCTGCTATGTGCAGACTGAGGACCGATATCGAGAGGCACAGGAGAACACAGACGAGCCCCGTCTTTTTACATTGTAACAGTCCTGCAACTCTTTTCATTCAATCTTAGTTTTTATGCGATTAAAACTAACTTGCAAGTCTTTCTGTATGTTTCCAACTCAGAGCACAAACAACAAGCACAAATAACAGGTTTGATATTTGTTTTATGCAAGTACAAGAATAGCATTTAATTGTGGGATTAAATTGCATAGAAACAGATTTACAGAAAGACACAAGTAAGAAAACAGCATGAAGCCATTAAACATGAAAATAACAATATAGGAACATGTAGCTCTTATTACCAAACATAATATAACCAGCCTGCAGGCTCTGCATACGGTACATAACAACCCCACCTCCAACGTATTTGTCCTTTTCTCTCTGTATCTCTTACACACACACACACACACACACACACACACACACACACACACACACACACACACACACACACACACACACACACACACAGCTGTGTTTGGTTTGAATGCAGATGCAGTTGAATGACATTTGTTTTCTAATCTAAGCTGTACAGCCCAATCACCTTGGTATTATCTGCACTATGCGGCTCCATGGGTAGGAGATGGTAAATACTACGTTACACCAACAACAAACACATTATCAACTGCTATTTTAATTGTCTTCATCCAACACACTTCAGGTGTACAATGCAGTTATCTAATATATTTAAAATAAAGGGTTGGTTCATCCAAATGATAAAAACATATATCCTCCCACTTCCTCTTCGTGGTATCTAGCCAGGCATCTGATTTCCATTTTATCTGCAGGCATTTTTAGATAGCCGTCTCGGAGATCTCTAACACCCCCAATACAAAGGAGGTAAGAATAATTTAGTTGGTGGCGCTCAATGTATTAAACATTTATTTAAAAAATCACATTTAAAAACTTGAAAGCCACTTCTCTTTTCAGAAACAATGTTCCTGTCACTCTGGATAATTCACTCTCTCTGGATAAAGAACAGACATTCTGCCATAATCTCATTTTGATGCTAAACTACATCTTAAACTAAGGCTTTTAATATGTACTCTGCCTGTATTGACGATAACCGTGGAGAGCGTGTGTTGGCAGATGTTAGGCCTCGTGGAGTTTGTGTTTATCAGTTCAGTTATAGGAGACAAAACACACAATTAACAAAGGTAAAGAGGAATTTTGCTGAAAGCATTATTTATTTCTAATTTTCTACAGATATAGAGATTCTAATAGTAAATCTAATCTAATAGTAATCGTGTCGTGAGTGACAGCCCTATCTTAAACCACTCGCATTACAAAGTAAATATTATTTGATAAATCTTTGTGTATGTAAACAGATCATCCGCATTCCTCAAAGACACGATGTAATTAAAGATACCATATTAATGACTGGGGGCGGCAGGGCACTCAGTGGTAAGCAATACTCCCGCAAAGCAAGAGTTTGAGCCTGATCTATGTATCATGTCATCCTGGTACTGGTTGGAAACTAGAAAGGTCTGTTTATCTGCATAAGTGTGATTGACAGGTGACCTGTGGAGGCCACGTCTTCTCTCTCACCCAGTGTATGCTGGGATCCTGTGCCACAACCTATAAAAGCATAAAGCATGGACTGATTAATGACGTTGATGGGGATGACAATGATAAAGATAATGGTCATAGAACGTAAGAATCTAAATTTGGAACCAGAGCTGTTTTATTAAATGATATTTAATATTTAGTACTGAAGTACTTTAAATGCATATATGTATATAAGAGAGTAAAATTCCTTCCATGGTTTGTAGTTAGGGAAGTTTTACTTTAATTGTGTTACTTTAAACAGTCTGATGAAGGTTAAGGACAAAACATGTCAGTTGTAAATGTAGAAAGACAATGTATTCACACTATCGTACGATTTCAGAATGTCAAAGGATAATTAGTTTTATATTTGCAATTAATCAAAAGTAAGTTATCTTTGCCTGAAGTTTATTATTAGTGCTATAAAGTGACACACAGCTTGTGTCAGTCAGCGGACTGGTGAAGAATCCCGGTCTTGCCAACAACAAAGAACTAGTCGAGGCTACAATTAAACAGATTTCTTCAGCATATTTGTTGAGTTTCTTGCTGCTGTAACCTTCCACAGTAAGATAACCCGATAAAGGATTTATAATTATGGCTGGTTAATATCCGTGCTATAAAACGATTTATACAATATATAATTTATATAATCAATAGTCATTTGTGCCTGCAATTACTCCCTCTTACAGTCACATTGTAATTTAATGTAATAAGACTATCGACCCATCTCAGCTTGTTAGCGAAATGTCAAAACAAAATTACAACTGTTCTCTGGAATGCTATTATGATGTCAAAGAATTTTTGCCATTTATTTTACTTGTCTTCTTCACTTCTGCCTCCAGGTGGAAAAACTCTATTGATTTGAATAGAGGGGACTTGAAGCCTCCTGGTTGTTGACTGACGTCCCATCTCCTCTGTGATCTTGCTGCCTTGCACTTGGCCTTTACCTGGCTGTGTTGAGTAGATACAGAAGAGGCGTATAGCCTGCACAAGTGGTGGGTTTTACAACTTGATGTACGGTATACAGACACTTTGATGCCTCTTTCAAACCATCAAATTCCATAAATCTGTAAGCTCTCCTCACTTCACTTGAATAGACAGTGTTGCTTTGATGTTGTTTTTTGTATGTGATCCTTTGGGTGAACCAGGCATTGTCACATGTTCCAACTTTTTAAAACTGCAAAACTGTGGTCTTCACAAATCCTTTGGTACATTTCTGAAATGCTGGCCACATATGGGAAGACAGTAGGGCTCCGTTTTGTGCTTTAATCAGATTTCTTTGATGGTCTGGTGTTTTTCAGTCGGCCTTTGTTTGTATTCTAAGTGAGACCTAATTGATTATCACAGTTGTTGAAAACCTGTTTGCAGTGCTTCTTGTTCTTTGGCTTTAGCCATTGTATTTAATAACGTGTGCCTGGTGGTGTATTCAAAGCATGCTGTGGATCCAATGCAAAGTCAAATCCCTGAGTGACAACTGAAGATTCATTCATTGGACTGTTTTTACCATGATGTGTGGTTGCATGAGGCAAAGATTCTTAAAGGACTAGTTCCACACTTTGGGAAATACGAAAGTTAGATAAGAAGTTTATACCACTATCATTTCTGAAACAAACATGATAAGCTACAGCTTTCAATCATCTCATCTGACTCAGTTACATCATTAAGTTAGCCATTTAGAGAGAAAGATATTCTTTCCAAATCAGCCATTTAATTTCTCAGTGGAAGGCAAAGAGAAAGTGTTGCCATTTATAATATTAGTCACAACATTGTCTATACATATCATGACCCTGTCAGAATGATATGCTTTTAACAGCCAGCCGCCTTTATTTATAGGTCTGCATTGACGTGACAACTTAAGTGTGGAATTGAGAATAGCTGAACTCTCACAAGTTCCAAGACTCAAACGTGAAAGCTCAGTAATACATAACAAGATCAGCAGTGCAAAAAAAAGAAAGACGGAAAAAAAAAACTGGAAGTTTTTGGACTAGTTTAATATTGTATAGGGCTACTACAGTAATAGGAAACAAATGATGTGTAGTTATCAGTTTAAAATGTGTTCCCATTCTGACATACAGTAAGAACATTTCACTTTTTATCTTTTCTTTCTTGCCCTTTGAGATTTGTTTTAATGAAAATTGTGTTAGAAATAAAATGTGAAATCTTTTATCTTTCTTTCCATCTGTACTCCAGCCTTTCACAGAAGTTAGAGGTTTTTAAGCTTGAGAAACGATAACAGACTGTGTATCAATTCCCCACAAGCAGTTCATTTCTCAGAGAAGAAAGAGCACGTATTGAGTGCAAGATTAACTAGTAACTCGTATGCTTAAAGACAAACATGAGGGTTTGAGATTCCTCTCAAAAGCAAAACAAATTCTCTGAGTTTCTATGTGAGCCTTAGAAAGTGTGTGTTGGCCTTTTTTCCCTCACTGCAAGGGGGGAAAAAAATAAAAATTTCCAAACAAGCTCTAAAGACCAAAGATTATCCAGCTAATTACATATTATCTGAGACAACAGACAGCCATGGGTGGACCAAAAAAGTCACACACTCAACCACTAAGCAGGCAATTACAATTACTATCAGTTCCAGCGTTTCACTGATGAGGAAGGTGATAATGGTAACAATCATGCTGACTAACAAAGCATGGAGTAATCAGAACCGGCGACTGGGCCCTGCAGCCACAAGAACAGTGCTAACAAGGTACCCTGCTGACAGACAGACACACTCAAGGTGAAAAAAAGTGTAATCACTTCCATCAAGCATGGGGCTCAGTGAGGACCTAAAGATACTTTTGAGCACCAGACACTGCAGTGAGCTGCTTTTGAGGTCCAAACTGGACAAAGGTTTAGCTTGAATGTTTGATTTTGTCAGCATATTCAAAAGGCACATTCTGACTTGATGTCCGTGTCTGGATATAGCCTTAAAGCTACTAGGGTAGGGTGGGTATTGTACTTTTTTACTGAATCTTAAAAAATATACATTTGTTGAAATACTCGGCTGTAACAACCCTTCTGACCTGCCTGTCTATCTACCTGCCAGAGTGTAATGTGCGCACTCTGCCCGTGCACTCATTACGCATCACCAAAATCTTCCACAAGCTGTTAGTTTTAGAGCTGTGAGTACTAACAATAGCCATGTTCGATGTGTACATTCATAATGATCATTTTGGAGGCGTTGCTTTGTAGGGAGCCCTGAAGGGACGGGCTGTCAGTGCTGCCAACTTGCCGATTTCCTCTCTAGCTTAGGCGTCATTTGGAGATAGTGCTGCTCGCGACTTTCATTGGAAAAATAGTTGGCAACATTGGGCTGGGTCTCTCGCTTACTCTTGCTTCTCCAATGTTATCCAAGCTTTAGGTTATTCACCAGGAGGGTGTAACGAAGAAAAAAAGAATGAACGTCTTCATCTTCGCAAACAAAAGCCCAGTGCAGATTTTAGTCTCAATTACCTGAGCTTTATTGAAGAAATACAAACATCCTCATCTGTCAAGCAAAATGCATCAGCCATGTGTTGCTTTATACTACTACACTAAAGGAAAGTAATTGTCCTTACGATCCAAAACCTAGAAAAAACTTAACTCTGATATTTACAACCCTGAAATATCTCTTGTACGTGGCAAGTGTAAAGCACAGTGTATCCAACAGACACACTTTTCATGTGGCAGTTATTCTTACTCGGTGTGTTAACATTCTCCACACAGTTTCAGCCTCCTCCTTGATGATAACTAAATGCCCAACAGGCCAATTTGTGCTAAAACATGAGGTCGGTCTCTTGTGGTTTTCAGCTGGTTTGCTGTTAAAACAATATGCCTTACAGGGAGGTGAAAAAACAATTATGTCTTTTTTTTCAATTAATTTAAGTCACAAGAATACATTTGAATACTGTAACAAGCAATTTACTGTTTCTCTATATTCCCTGAAATAATGAATTCTTGCAGTATTTTGGAAATTTTGGAAAGACATGGATTCACAAGGGTGTGTCCTTAATTTAAAATATATCTTCCACAGATGCTAGAAGTTGTTTGATGACATTCAGAATTGTTCAATTCAATTAGTTTGATTAACATAACACTTAAATTGAATTTACAAGGACGCAGCACTGGCATCTTGCCTTCACAATTAATTCTTGGTTAAAGTGTTAACGAGTTTGAGTAGATAGACAGAAGTGTTTCAAATTATCTTGAGGTGTCACAAAGATTTGATTCCTGCAAATCAATGCATGCTGTATGCTTGTTACCCCTAATGGTTTAGCACAACTATATGTTTGCAGTTTTATATGACATGAATGTGTTGTTTTTTAGAAAGTTAAAGTTGGGTTTTTGCATTAACAAAGACAAGTAGAGGTGAGTATAGGGGTGATAAATCTGCCCTTTAGCAAGGGCCTGGAAACCTAACTGTTCATGGTCAGTGATCAATAGATCAGACTGTGGTTGTGCTGCAGCAGGCAGCTGGTGTGAGTGTGAGCAGGGCGTTCCTGAAAAAGAGTGAAACTTAGGTTTTAAGGTCTCAGGATATGACCTTCCAATGACCACTAGGGGGCAGGAAGGTGAACTGAATGAGTGATTAAGTTGCCTTTTTTATCTATGAAGTGTTTGACTGGACTCTATCTAACAATATATTGTGACTGTAACATCAAAGTTAATCCATCACAAAAGGCTTATCTGCACTGATTTAGTATTGAAACACTTTATAATAACCATCATTAATAAATGGTAAATTGATAGTTAATTCAACTTTAATTAATAGATTTTTTTTACTGTTAACAAACAATTGAATTATATTTTATAATGTTGACTAATCATATACTCTATTAAATATTTGTTAATTATTACCAAACAATTCTTAAACCTTTAAGAAATTGCTATAAACTTTACATAGACAGACCTGAAACCAACTAATGACCATTTACAAAGAATTAACTATCAGCCTAAACAATGTTTATGGATGCTTTACATATTATTATTATTCAATAACCATTTAACAATTAGTTGCAACTTTATAAAAGCCATCCAAATAATGTTTATAAATGCTTTACAAACTGATTATTAAACAAAGTGTTACAAATATCTGGTCCATAAAGGTTAACAACAGACAAAACAGTGCAAACAACAACAAAAGTGCTGACAGAGCTCACAATGTTAACCGGAGGGGGAGCCGGAGGGCTACCGTTACTTTTCCGACACAAAGCCACTATGAGCGGTGAGCGGGGTGAGCGGGGTGAGCTCAGCCGGACCGGCTGTGTAAACAAATCACAGAGAAACTCGGACTACATCACACACAGCGGGACGGTGACTTCATTGTCTGCTCAGATTAACATTAGTCCACTCTGTCTTTACAGGGAAAATAGTTGTTTGTTGATATATAAATGCTCTGAATGCTGTCAATACCATTTAAACAACCAATGCAACAGTTTGCAAGACATCCTGGAGCCAGTGTATGCTGTGGCACAGAATGTATTTTAGTGCAGCTTTATTGATTCATCGTGGCAAAGCAAACACTTTCGCCCAAAAAACTGTTGAGAAATTGTAAGTTTCAGATTTTAAACAATCATCCTACTGTATCTTTTCAATACCGGTGTTGTATTTGACAGTTATTTAATTTTACCTCAACAAAAATACTTGCCCTGATTTAAAAGCAGTTTCGAGTTAATCAAATCATTTTAGGTAGTCTACATTTGTTGTGTACTTAAACTAAATGTGGATTCAGTTTTCCCTCCGGCTGGCTTGTGAAAAAAATGTGAACATGCAGTCTGCTCACTGAATGTCATTCCGCTGATGGGGAATGTGATTTCCCGTCTAATTTCAGACACCACCTGAGTGGATTTACTGTGTACCTGATCCTGACAGAGCTTCTGGAGCAGAGCTCTATTTAATCAAGTGACTCACTTCACTCTGATCACAGCATCTTGCCTCACTAATCTGTACCTCCTAATTTAATCATTCACATCCACTCCAGTGATGCAGTGGTAAATATATCTCTGACCTTCAGTTGGTGATCAGGAAAACAACCAGCACTTTAAACAGCGAGACAATCCATTGTGTCATTCTAAGACACATAGTATGTGTTGTCTGCCGGACTCAAGCATTATTACTGCTGGTTATTATAATGTATGACATACATTACAGTAATTACCTTGCAACACAAAAACCTTTCCCCAGCATTTGCTTCTGAAAGCTTGTCCCCATGGCATCATTTCATATATAAGTGCGGTTGTATTTCAGAACATATAATCATACCAAAATGTGTTTACCTCATAAGATTACATGGGAACTGCATACACTCTTGAGTATAATTCAATATACCTGTTTCCAGTTACCTTATTCATCTCTTCTTGCTCTGCCCCGACTCCTCATACTACAGCTAAATGTCACCAGTAAACCTCAATTGGTTATTTATAATAACGCAATGTGATGTCGTACATCCATCTGCAACCTAGGATCCCTGCTTTGTTGAAACCCAATTGCATTGTACACATTTACACTTGCTATCAGCTTTTAATTCAATTATCTATATAATTATATTATATTCTAATATCTATGTTGTCCCACTGAGTCAATTGATGAAGGATCAGTATGAAACACATATTACACAAACACAACCTCCCTGACTGTGCTCCTTCTGCTCCATCCTTCTCGGTTTGTAAAAAGGCAAGGATGTAATCCTTAAAGCACAGATGGATCAGTGGGTGGTCTGAATAGACCTGAGCTTTGCTGTTGCTCTTGGATTTCCTGGTGAGATGAAGGACTCTGTTTACTGAAAAAAAAAAGTACCATTTGAAAGGTGGATGACATCATGTCTACCTGCTGTAAAAGCACCAGGGAGACATCCCAGCATCCTTTTTTTTGTGAGAAGCCTGCCTTAACAGGTCTGCCTTTTTTTCCCTGTAAATCCTTCTCATTCATAAATACAGTGTTTATGAGTGTCTCTCTTACATTATTCATATATGCCTGCAGCCTGTCTCTCTGTAAAAGACACAGCAATGATGAGGAGGGGAGTTAAATACAGGAAAGAATTTAATTTCCTCCTGTAAAATGACTTCATCTGCCCTGCGCTTTCTGTGACCGAAGCATCGTGCCACAAAGAGTTGTCTGTCACTTTGTGTGCTCTCCCTCCCCCTGCTGGTGCTGAAGCACACCTGCAAGCATCTACTAGTGTCCGTCAGCAGTGACAAAGTACTCAGATATTCTTCTTATTAAGTAAAAGCAGTAATACCACAGTGTACAAATACTCTGTTACAAGTAATTATCCTGCAGTCAAAATGTTACTTAAATGAAAGTACAAGAGTATTAGCATTAAATTGCAGTTAAAGAACCAAAGTAAAAGTACTCATTTTGTACCCATTTCAGAATTATGTATATTATTTATATCATCGGATTATAAGTATTGATGCATTATTGTGTTTGTTGCAGCTGGTTAAGATGGGGTTGATTTAATTACTTTTTTTACTGGTGCGTAGCTTGTGAACTTACTCTAGGTATTAATAAAGTGTCATCTTTCTTTAAACGATAATAATACACATCATTTATTGGTTGGTTGTATATATTTTTATTTTTATTTAATCTTTATTAACCCTTTCATGAATGAATTATGAGCCCCTCAGTCAGGATTCTTTTTACCAAGTGTTTGTATTGCTCTTTAGGCATAAAAAGCACGATTTGAATTTTAGTTATTTTTAATTCATTTGTTTGTTCAAAGAGATTGTAATATGTCCACTCAGGTGGAGAGCATGCGTTTATGTGTTCAATTGAAGAAATACGTATTTAATAAACTAATTAATTACATTATATATAAAGATGTGAAAACTATAAATGCATATAAAGAAAATGTGCATACATATCCAAAACACCATTTAGGAATACTCTCTAGTTCACTCTCCTGTATAGAGCACATGGAATACATAAAGATAGACTGTCCGTTAGAGTCTCTGTTACAGTAACTGTTCTTATATTGAACTTTTCAGAACTGAGGGTAGTGTAACACTAATAACAAGATCCTTCATTGCAAAGCACCGAGGGTACAAAGCCACAAGACACTGCATGCAATATATAAAGAAATGCAAAAACTTCAAATTGCATTCTAATAACATAAATAAATGGAATTACAGCCAAAACATTTCCTGCAGATTAAGTTTTTTCAACAACAACAGTGACAATATTGTAGTATATAGCCAGTGATGCATGACGTCCAATGTAGTGGACAGATGAATAATTGTAATTTCCTCCCAAATATAAAATAAATATATTGACAATTTATGAATTATATGATTCCTTAGTTGTTACTTGATGTCACCACATTTTTTATAACTGCAAGGGTCTCTTTAGAAGGATTGGCAAGGTATTGATGAGCGACTGCAAGTTTCTGGCTGTCTGTCTGCCATCTTGGTTTTGAGAAATGTATCTTGTACTTACAACAGCTTGTCACTGAGTAGCAGTGTATGGGATGTCTGATGTGCAACTATACCATCAAAACCCATGCATATACAAGAAAGCAGCGTTTGAATAGCTGTCCACTGTAGTGACCTCTATGCATGAAAGGGTTAAACAAGATAAAAACCCAGTTGAGATAAAAATCTCTTTTTCAATCTTTTTTTCTTTTTCAAACAATTCATTACAAAACTATTATACATGCATCAACAGCAGAGGTTCAAAATACACAGAGTGTATAATACATGCATACAAAATGGCATCAAATCATGATGACCAAATTGGTATGCAGTAGAAGTATAACGCAAGCAGGAAGTGCCTCTAAATTTTACTTAAGTACAATACTTGAATAAATGTACTTAATTTCCAGCACTGCCCCTCACAGATAAATGTTGCTGTAGCACCACTCTGAGAGGGCTTGGCTTAAAAAGCAAACCACGAGCTACTGCCAACATTATAAATACAAATATACACTGTGTGTGACTTAATAAACACAAATCCACCCACATGTGTGAGCTGAGGACAAAAGAAGATGGACAATACAGTGGCATGTCCAGTTAATAATACATGTTCATTCATTACAGTCAGGACCCTTGGTGCTAATGACAATGCCTTTGTGTTGCTCAGAAATATCTACACTGCTTTAATTCCCCATGCACGTTACACACAGGTCTGAATACAAACACTCACACAAGCTTACCTTCATTACTTCTTATCGTAATAGACTCATTTCAGTATTTGTTGTCTTGACAACATGCATGCTTTATGCAGAAGTCAGGAAACATTCACACCTAACATGCTCGTCTTGGCGCTGTCACAGGAAAATACACACAAACACACAAACTCCACAAAGAAATGATCAGTGTCAGGAATCAAACCCACAACATAGCCATTGGAAAATAAATACTAAATCTGTAAGATTGTAATTAGAACCGTCATCCTCAATAAAGAATAATTTGACTTGTTGGACAGAGCCACGTGAGCTGTTTCCTCCTATTCTTTGTGCTAAGCTAAGCTAACCATCATCTGACTATAGCTTCATATTTACCAGACTAGGCATTAGAGTGGTGTTTATCTCCTCATCTGAAGTCTGGCCCACGCTAAAAGATGTTTCAAAGCATAACAGAAGGTTAAAAAGTGTAACAACATGTAATGATAATATCCGGCTGTCCTGTCCATGTTTAATATTTGGATTTGAAATCAATGCGGCTACGATGGACTCCCGAGCATTACGGGGGATGTAAAAACTCTTAGCATAAAATCTGACAAGATACTCTTTAGTAAAATCAAAAGATCGTAGCCATTGTCGAAAAGGGGGAATCGGGCACATTCTCGTATAGTGCACACCCCCGCATGCTCAGCAGGAAAGCAAATAAGCATGTTAATATCTATATCTTTTGTTGTCCTTACAAATGCCTAGATTCAAACTATAACCCCTGTGATCTTCACCAATGGTTTGTAGATCATTAGTTTCCTGTGTCATCAAACAGTGTAGGAGTTTACAGGAGCTGGTAATCATTCCTCCCATTGGAAGACTATGGATTCATCTGTGACATGATATAAAGAGCAAATAGTTGATCATCCACAAACTACACTCTAGACATTTAACTAAAGGATCACTGGTGCAAGCCCCACGGCAAATTAGCAGGTGAATGTTCTGAGGCACAGCGTGCAAAATTAATTCAGCATCCAATGTTATATTACAGAAAGGCAATGACTGCAGTTGTTGGACTTCAGACATCAGAGCCACAGAGATTAGAAGTGATGGATTTTCTGTTTTCTCCCATTTACCAAGCGGGTGTCCTTGGTGGGCTTGTCATTAACAGTGGACTTAGATGAATAAATACCAACAAAACAGAAGTAATGAAATGCGCAGCCTATGAAAAACATAAATATCTGCTGTTATTAAGCCAGTAAGAACATTCAGTGAAATAATACATGTATACTGAGGTGAGACTGATAGAAAGAACTCAGTAATGATAACAAGAATTAAATAGGGTGAGTCAACCAGCGCTGCTTCTAGTCTGTCTCACTGGCTTTAAATGTGAATCATAAATTTCACCCTAAAACGTGTGTTTTCCAGAGAACATAGACACACCTGCTCATGACTGCCTGTAACATCCATGCAGTTAAATGTAATGGTGTCCAATGTCAGGCATGACTACAATCAGGGTTGACAAAAGTGGGAAAGAATTCAATAAAATAATGCGTTATAATAGCAGTGGAGTGAGAGCAATTATGAAAGTGGATATTCTGTACAGTTCTGCTGAGGACCCACAGCACTCGGTAAGTCTGTGTAATGCCTGAACACACATATGTGGCTGTGCATATGTGCACATTTGCGAACACTTGTGAGCCGTTGAATGCAAGCTAGAGAGTTGTTTTTGACAGTGCAGCTGAGTTTAGAGGAATAACACTGTCAGGGATCGCTCTTAATTACCTTCAATCTGAGCACCACTGTTTGTTTCACAGACTAATGACTTAGATGGGGATTAAGCACTTGGCACTGTGCTAATTAGCCTGCTAGCGCTCCCTGGGCATCCCAACATGAGCCTCAGACAAAGAAGCTATCAGCCGAGGCAGTGTTAGTTTGTTTGACCTCCCCTCTTCACACACCAATCATTCAGACATGTTGGAGTGGACGGTCAGGTCCTGCTGAGGAACATTTAGGGGTCAAGGAACAGCATAGCCTATAGTTCTTCTGTTCAATGGTGGAAGAAGCATTCAGATCCTTTACTCAAGTAAAAGTATCAATACACTAATGCCAAAATAGTAAAAGTACAGAAGTATTATCAGCAAAATGTATTTAAAGTATCAAAAGTACAATTATTCTTCCAGTAGAGAAGTGGCCCCTCTAACTGATATGGTTGAGGTGAAGCTATTTCCCCTTTATACACTATACACGTAGGTATTTTAGTCCAGTGGCTCCCAACCCAGGGATGAGGTCAATCTGAGGGGTTGTGAAATGGTTTTAAGGGGATAGTAAAACATTTTGTAAAATATTGGATCCTTTTATATCTTTTGGTCTCAAAATAGTTGTTTGAATGAAACGATCTGAGAAGTTTGAATGGGAAATCACTCACACACTATGTGACATGGGGCCCTGACTAGAAACTGCTTGTTTGTGCAGTAAGTTGTCACAAATGAAAAAGGTTTCAAACCGCTGCTTTAATAGTAAACAATATTGTATTTTTCTTTTTATCGTATGTTCTTTTAATGGAACATCTTAATCTGAAAAGGAACTAGTGCCTAGAGCTGTAATATAATGTAGTGGTGTAACAAGAATAAATATTAACCTCTAAAAAACAGTAGTTTATAATTATAAAGTAGCGTGAAATAGAAATAAGTAAATGTACTTACTTACTTTCTTAATTCCTTCATTTGGTGTTCTTTGAGCTGCATATGTTGTAAAAAAATGACATCTATTGCTATTGTTTTTAAAGCTATTTTAACTATTATTGTACACCCTTTTAATGAGTCAAGGTGAAAGAGAACAGAACAAATCGTGCAAGGCAGGGTGTAATCATTTAATTTAATTCAGTTGTGTGGTATTATTTGATTAGAACTTTTTATTAAACCAACGCAACTAACTCAAATGATTCACTAATGTCCAGCCGCCGATTAGCAGCAGCTCTATGATGAAGCATTGATTAGAATGTTGTCACAATCAGTCAAAATAACTGGAAAATGTTTCAGGCTGAGTAGCTCCTGATCTTTGAGGGGCTCATATGAACAAGGTTGTATTGTATTAAAATGTTCCACACATGGAAGTATCTCATATTTATTTAAAAAATGTATTTTTCTGTTCTCGGTGCTCCGAATGATTTCAGGCCATTATGAGGCCGTTATCAGGGATTATCTGTCTCATAGATCTGAGTAGGTTCAGAACACCGTTATCACCTATTCGCATGGTTGCTTACCGATTCGAATACAAGAAGGTAGTGACCTCTAGTGGCCGTAGTTATTATGGCAGGAGCAAAGGAGGAAGTCCGGTGACAGTATAAAGGGGAATGATGGATTTACCAGTGTGTCACGTGTCAAGCCAAAAATCATTGTTGAGTTTTTTTAACTGACATAGCCGACATAGGAAAAGTTATGTACCGTACGAAATTTACGTAACATTACGTTATGTAATAAACTTATTTTAACCATTTTCCATTGGCTTGATAACATTGGAAACGGGCGTCTAAGTCTCATTTTTGCCAGCTAAGTCTAAGCTAGCTGCTATCTGAAATCTGCAAACAATTAACATTCTCTGAATCATTTCTTCTAAACATAATAACATTAACATATACCAACATTTTCCGACATTGTTTAACTTCAGAAAGAAAGATTAAGAAAGAAAAGAAAAACACTTCTTCATTCCCCTTCAGTTCTTTGATTTAATTATTGCCGTGCTGCATTCTGACCCTCAGGAGAGCCTATGGATTAAGCACCATAATTAAGCAAACCCACAAAAACAACCGCTGCACCCGTGTAGAATAGCTAGAGCCAAAGATCAAAACTGTGGCGCTTTCTTTTTTGTATCTTCTTCCTATTGATTTGCATAATGTTTTCCTGTCTGAAAAATATTTCTAAACTATTTATATTCTCGTATCTCCCAATTAAATGTAGATAGTTACCTGTGATAACACTTCTCAGAGATAGGTAGTTGGCTCTTGTTGCGAGCCATTAGGGTTGCTTGCAGAGAGAAACTGGGAAACACAGATGAACATGCATATTTATATTATTCACACTGTATGTAGCACTTTGTGGACCAGTGTTGCCAGTTTAATTGTGCAGTGATTTAAGATGAGCATAGCCAACATTTATGTTTTTAATAAGGTAACAGGACATATACGGTACATTCAGTGCAAATTAATGCAGAAAGCAACTAAAACATGTTAATGTCACTATTGGTGCAAAACGGAGGATTTATTTTTAATCTAATTCCAGGTACATATGGATTCCTCCTCTCCGCTTCTTCCAGCAAAAGAGCCATCAAAAATAAAAATCTGGATATGACGTGATCTTGAGCTGAATCTGAAGCCTGCTGTGCAGAGAGTGAATATGAAAGCTGTGTGGTGCTGTTCCTAGCAAGCCTTCTTTCTATTCTGCAGCATTTTCACCACAATGCTCTGGAGAAGGCCAAACTGCACTATCTGTCAATTAAATAATCCGTAATCCAGGAAACCATGTTGCTGTTCACCTGCTCCACTTTGAGCTTCACCCTGGGGGGCCGGATGGCCATGAAAGAAATGCAATCAAATAACATGATTGCCAACATGCAACCACTTCTCAAGGTGGGAATAAGCCATGTGGAGCTGGTACATGATGAAATTGTATTATGGTACTGTGGCGGAAAATAATAGAATGTATTTATTTTTATATTATGATGTAATTTTATTCTAATACATTTAACTACTCTCCAATTGGACCAGTGAGGTTTGGCATGAAACGTACCCCTGTGGTTGTCCTTTATAATCTTTAATACATCTATATTTGTGAGGTTGGAAATTGATTCATTTACCCTTTTTTTCATTTATTCCCCACTGTCCCATTTCTACAAAACCTGCTCACTTTTATCAGGAAATGGTGGCACCTCTCAACATCGCCTACAGCAGCAGCACAGCTGGGTAGCAGCAATCTCTCAGCACAGTTTCCTCAAAAGAAAGCTTTGCTTGCTCACTGAAGCTGCAATTTCCTTTTTTTTGCAATTGCTTTGGCTAAATTGATTGTTTTCTCCACCAAAATCTACAAAATACAATTGTTCAACAATTCCTAAAACGATCCCTAAATTAGTTGCACTTCTAGCATATGTTGACTAAATAGGTTAAACTCTTTGACTACAAGATGTTGCAGCAGGAGCAAGCTAGTTGCCTTGCATGTTAATATTGTTTTTACTTTTAAAGGCTATTGTGGATGAAATTGGTCATTGTATGAGGTAGATTATTAAATCCTGCCACAAACACACAGAACAACATGTAAATAAATTGAAATTGGTAGAACATGCCGAAATTGCTTTCACAAAAAGAAATTGTGTGTGCCTGAATTTGTTTAGAGATTTGTTGTGCGTGTGTGCGCACTTGTGTGTGTGAACGATATGGAAGTGAGAAGAGGAGAACATTTTTGATTAAAACCTCAGAATGGTTTGACCATTTCTATGAAATTTAAAATGTCACCTGTGAAGACATTTGTTTCATTCCCTCTCTCCCTGCTCCCTTTTACATGGACACCATGTGAGGAAATACATTTTGTTCATTTTCTCTTTTCAAAATGATTATTTTGTCTCATCTGTTAAATCCACTGTTGTAATAGACTCATTACGTGAGCCCACCAAGGCGGTGACATCTATTTCTGGCTCTCCCTGTATCCCTTAATCAGAACATTCTTTGAGACTTTAGAGATACAGGTGACTTTCAGTGAAGCGGCAGGCACGGGGATAACAGCTGCTATGAATATATACATAGACATATACACAATATACACACGTACATTCTCATTACATTCTTATTACACAGGAGATAGCACTTAGACACAGGGATCAATAAAATTAATGATTTGCTTAATGTATGTTCACAAAAAGGGGGGGGGGGAACTGCAAACTGTGTATTAGCAGATAAGAAGTCATTAAAACTCCTAGAAATCAATTAAGGGTATAATTACTTATTAAAAAATGGGATTTCACAAGTGTACATATTGGCAGGAGGGTTAGGGATTACTAATTGTTTGTCGCTGACTTCATTTGTTACTTCTCTTGTTTTCACAGTTGCTGACCAAGGTCACTTAGTCTTTGAGAAATCCATTTTCTGGCAGCATGTCTAGAAGAATTGATGTCATTCGTGCATGTAGGGTTAGGGTTAGAGAGGTAGAGCTGAAAGCATTTTCCACTCATACATGAGGCTTCATCCGTTCTACCAACGTAAGAGGTCGCTGGCATTTCAACTTCTGGGGAAGTTGTTCACATCAGGATGTCACATGAGGAGAGCTGCATGTCATGTACTGTAAGAAGTGCATCTGGATCAAGGGTTAAGGAGTAAATTGTTGTGCAATAATCTGGAGTTGTGCGAGTGTTGACACTAAAAAATGGCGGGGGCTTTTAGAAATCCATGATGTCCTGTTCTGCCAAGGCTGGACCAGTGGGTGAGAAACACACATTGATTGACAGATGGGGCCTTTTAAAATGAATGCTTTGTTTAATTTCAAGAGCAGTATTGTAGTAAAATAAATGAAATACATTGCGAGTGAACAATTAGTTGAGCCTTAACTTAATATGTTGATTGAAAAAGTAATCCATGTTTTTTTGCCAAATCATGTCCCTGTGGGCAACATATATACAGTACAATACCTGTTCGATGATATGAACATTGTTATTTGCGTCTGAAATGAATCACTGCTGTGTGTGTCTGGTAGATTTTCTCTGCGTGTAAACACTTCATCATACAGAATTCTAAATGCTAATAAGCAAATATCACTCTCAGAAGTGAGAATCAGATTTTTAACTGAACACAGCCATGCCATTTATATAGGAGATCAGTATACAGTCACAAACAGTGTGGAGAAGACAATCCCTTGAAGTAGAATAGTAAATCACACTGGAAGCTGCCTGACGCAAAGACGGAAATGTATTATTTGCTCAAAGGCATTTTCATTCAATAAAGCACATTAGGTCCCAAAAATCATAGAGGTAGTCCCTGGAAATTCTTGCTTCCCATTGTCTAGTTCGATGCTGACTGAGGAACATCATCATTCCTGTAAAGCAAAGACATGAGATTTATTGTCCTGTCGGTAGAATCCAATTAAATGTGTAAGAATTCTAACAGCTTTTAATTTAAGGACTTTTCCCCCAGTGTTGTGTGTAGCAGCCTAAAGGTAGTGAGTATATGGTTATAGCTAAGCACTTATCACTGTGCAGCAGAATATGTGGCTGCTCACCTGACACCTTAACATAATTTACGGCATAAGGCTGCATTATGTTTCATTAAATTTTTTACATTACATTACATGTAGCTGACGCTTTTGTCCAAAGTGACTCACAATAAGTGCAAACAATCATGAGGATACAACTCCGAACAGCAAGAATCTTGCAAGTACATTAGCTTCAAATAAGTGAAATCATTTTAAGTGCAGTACAATAGCTTCAAATAAGCCAAACCAATGTAAGTGCAGTTTACAGAAATGATAGAATAAAAATGTAACCATTAGCTTCAAATAAGCCAAACCAATGTAAGTGCTACATACAGAAATAAGATTTTTTTTTTTTTATGTATTTTTACTATTATTGGCGAAGGTGCTGTCGAAACAGGTGGGTTTTCATTCTGCGACATTTTGGAGCCAGGATAGGAAACAGGCTGGTTTTATTTGAGGGGTATCTGGGTCCCACACCGATGCAGAGCGAAGTGAGCGAGCTGGGGTTTATGTTTTGAACATAGCCTGGATGTAGGAAGAGCCTGATCCAGTCAAAGCACGGTAGGCCAGCACCAGAGTCTGGAAGCAGATTCAGGCAGTGTGTAGTGTGGGAGAACTTGAATAGGTTAAAGACCAGTCGGGCTGCTGCATTCTGGATGAGCTGTAGAGGTTGGATGGCACATATGCCACCATATAGATAGTCCAGCCAGGAGGGAGTCCAGTAGTCCTTTAGGTAGGATTTCAGCAGGGAGAGAGCAGAGCCAGAGACTTCCAGTTCTTGGAGGGTGTAAAGGAGGATCCGGTGGTTCACTGTGTCAAACGCAGCAGAAAGGTCCAGAAGGATGACAACAGAGGAGAGGGTGGCTGCTCTCTTCGCAGCGTGAAGTTCCTCAGTGACAGCGAGGAGGGCAGTCTCAGTTGAGTGGCCTTCCTTGAAACCAGATTGGTGTGGATCAAGAAGGTTGTTCTGGTGAAGGTAAGATGAGAGTTGATCGAAGACTGTACGCTCAAGGAATTTGGAAATAAATGGAAGAAGAGAGACAGGTCTGTAGTTGTTTACTTTAGAAGTGTTGAGTGAGGGCTTCTTTAGGAGAGGGCTTCTTTAGGAGAGGGTTCACTGTGGCCTCCTTAAGAGTGTTTGGAAAGCAACCAGTTTGTTGAGGAAGTGTTGATGAGATGGGTGAGAAAAGGAAGGAGGTCAGGAGCAATAGACTGAAGAAGGTGAGAGGGGATGGGGTCCAGAGGGCAGGTGGTAGGGCGGGCAGAGGTAACAAGGGTTAGAACTTAATTTGGAAAGAAGGGGGAGAAACATGTTAGAGTGGGGGGAGTGATGTGGATGGAGAACAGTTGATGTCAGTCGGTAAGTTGGAAAATGAAGAGCGTGTGTCATCAATTTTTTTTAAGAAGTAGTTGACAAAGTTGCAGGGTAGAAGGGAAGAAGGAGGTGGGGGACTGGGGGGATTGAGGAGGGTGGAGCAGATAGAGAATAGTTTTTTGGCATTGGATAAGGAGGCTTGAATTTTAGATTGGATTGACAAGAGAGGAGGGAGAGGGAGCCATGGTTACGGCGGACAGGTACAGTATTAAGGTTTGTTAGATTGGGAGAGGGGGAGAGAGTAGGATATGAAAACGTGATCAGAGATGTGAAGCCGGGTTAGAGAGGTTCGAGGTAGAGAAGTTTCTGGTGAATATGAGGTCGTGAGTAGACGGGGACGGACACAGGGAGAGAGCAAAGCAGGAGATGAGAGATAATACCTTATAAAATGGCAGACCACAATAAATTCTAATAACTACCAATTTTGCTTTTATTGAACAGTTTCTGCATACATTTGCATTACTGCAAGGGAAATGATCTATGGATGGCATGTGCATAATTGCATTCACTGAACAAGTTAACAATCAGGTGTTGGCTGATGTTAATTGATGTATTTCCGTGTAAGACTGTATACAATAACACATAACGCTTCATTATTTTGGTGTAGGCTATGGGGTGCCTTGACAACTATTTAATTAATATTACTATTATTTCCTCAATTTTTTTTTTTTATTATTGTGAAGCATTATTTTTAAAGATAACAAAACATGGTATTGCCATGCTTATTTCCATATAAACAAAACAAATGTCAAAAGACAAACGAAGAAGATTCTTTAAAATATTTTAATTAATTATAGATAAAATAATAAAGATAAACAAAATAGTAGTAATATTATTATTAATATTATTATCATATGATTATAATCATGGAAGCCTGGGTGCCGAATGTGCTGTTGCAAATTACACCCGTTACTTATTGGCATTACAGGCATTGAACAGTTATAAGTCTGTTTTGCCTTCCTCGTGTGTCTGCATGCAGCTGAAATGTGTTTTACAGGTCTACTTATGCCAAAAACTCTGAGTGAAAAAAAGACGAGACTACTCATCTCACATTTCACCATTAACGTCCAACAGCTCGCCTCCTTCACCGTGTTTGCTGTCTACAGGAAGGCAGCGAGTCCAGGAAACAACTGTTGGAGACTCGGCCCTGTGACTGAGGTTTGGGGCGTCGACTAAACGTCCCTCAGACCAATCGGAGTTTACCGTGAAACTTTGTAAACAACTCTCACGCTGTTTTAAAGGTCTTCTGCAGTATTTACTATGAACATGCACGACGGTGCTGCAGCCAAGTGAGCCCATTGCGCCAAAACAGGTGAGACTAAGTTGTGTTTTTTCATAGTATTTAATCAACAGTGTTTGCTTTGTGAGCGCGCGCCGAGGGTGTGTGTGTCCTCGTGACTAGTAGTAGTAGTAGTAGTAGCAGCGGTACTGGTGTAAAACAGCTGTCATGTAGTGTAACAAGTGAAGAAGAAAAATGTTTTTTTTAAAACAAAAAATAGTACCTAACGCTACATTATAAAGCCTTATTATAACGTAACGTTAGAAGATGCTTCAATGTTGTGACGTCCCCTCCTTAGTTGGATTGAGTCTAATTGTGTTGTCTTGACCCTTTGTTCTTCCTCTGTGTCTGTCTATTTTTACTAGGAGGAGATTATGTGTGTTAGGTAGAATATATAAAGAGAACTTGATGGTTTTAAACTTAACAAGTGGATGTTGTTGGTAATTCCAATGTGCAGGCTAATGATGGAACAGAGTTCATTGGCAATCACTCAACATTTGCACTGACAATGTGAGACACATCTGTTATTAGGCAGCTGCTGCAGCAGCCTCTGAATGTGTCAGAGTGCTGATGAGAGTAGGTATCAAGACATGCTTTAAGTGTGAGACAAGAAAATGTGACAATCCATCGACTCTGAGGGTAGACACTGACAGGAGAAAGCGTTCTATTATGTTCTAAATGTACAAAACCATTTAAAGAAAAGTGTGTTAATGACTGTTTTGTGATTTTGCTTTAGATTAGCAGGTACATTCTCTGGAATTGTCTTTCTCTGTCTCAGCCAATCACACATTTACTCACTCTCACAGATTTTAAGTTTCTGTTGAGCCATTCCTTTTCTTATCTCTGAACACTGGGGGTGCTGAAAGAGTACTGCTCTGTACAAGTGCCGTATTTTGCTGCCTGCTGTTCTACTTCTCTGTTTACTGTTCTGAACAGGCTCCAAAAGTCCTCATTGTGAACGGATGTGGGCACAACTTTCGTTGTGGAACGTCAACATCTGTATTTCCTCAGCACGTTCACCTCCGATGAAGGAGGGGTTGAGCAAGAAGGGGGAGGGAAAAGCTTCCTGTCAGACTGCCTCAGAAACTGAATCGGCTGACATTTTGGCAGACTTCTGCCTGCTGGTGGGGGATTGACTTTATAAATGCAATCATGAGTTACTTCACTGTAACTTCTCTGGAAATGTGATGCATTTCTTTCAAATACATTTGTGGTTTGGACAGTTTACTAAGTTTATTTAATCTTAATTGTACCATACTCTTTGTTAGTGGGTTTCTATTTTCAATGAAATGTATCTGCTTCAGCAGTCACTATTAGACAAACAGCTTTCAGTAAAAGCTTAACGGGCTGCATTTACTCATCTCCAAAAGTCCTTGGACCATGAAACACTAAGTGTTATTTTTGGCTCCATTACTGGCAGCTTTTGGCCTCTCGATATTGTTTTGGATGTAACCCGACACTGTGGCAAAGAGGCTAAAATGAAAGCTGTGAGCTTTAGATGCGATGATTTTGAACCCATATTGGATAACGCACTGCAAAGAGAAACATTTGTGGTTAGTAAGGATCACTAAATATGTTTCTTGAAGTCACTCAGCTGCGATCTTTAAACTGCAATTGCTATGGAAAGAAAAGCAAAAACACCTAGGATCATCACTTCAAAAATACCTCAGTAAGGTATTTTTGGCCATTTTATATAACATGTCATGTACGTCATCATCTAAACAAAACTCCCCATACGTCACCGATGGGTCCAACACATAGACTCAAATGAACCTTAATGGATGCTGTTTCTTGTAACAGCTGAGCTGGCGAGATGAAGTGTGGTCACTTGAACACAAACTCATTTTTTAGACAATAATGAATACGATAGAGTTCATTAGGAAATGTGAAACTTTAGCCTGCGTGTCAGTTATCTCAAGTAGTGAAGACACCTTGCAGGGAGGCGAGAATTGTTTGTTTTCATGTTGAGCTGCTCTCTCAGCACACCCAGTTGTTGTCTTACATGGAACACACCGACGTCATCACTTCCTGTCACGCTTCTTAAACACAAACGAGGCGTATGTCAGCAGTGACAGACAGACCGCAGCATTTTGGTGGTTTGATTGCTTTAAATGCACCATGCAGTTGCGTTGAGGAGATGCTGTAGTTTTCAACTTTAGTGGTTTAGTGCTGTTCATGTTACAGGAATACAGAATAGAGCCAAATACATGTGAAAAAAAGTGGCTAAGCTACACTGAGGGGGGGGGGAGAACATAACTTCACAAATGGATGAAGTTTTTTCATGCAGTCAACATCATCCAGTATCAGAAAAGTTGCAGTTGTGTACAAAAGACTACAACAAAATTGCAATAGTGTCCCGCTGCAGAGCTCTGGGCTCGGGTCTGCATGTGACCCATCTCCATACTCAGGACCCATGGTGGGAAATCGTGTCAAGGTGCGAGATCAAGTGTTTATCGCGCCTCCTTATCTATAAATAACATTTACATGCCACTGTATTATATTGCGCAGTGTATTATTAATAAATACAGAAGCCTACTGAGCGTATATTTAATACATACTATCACATCCATTGTATCAATTCCATGACACATCATCAGCCTCCAATAACACCAAGGTAAACAATACTAGCTTAGTATTTTGATACAACTGTAACTTATAAAGTAAGGTAACTTGTTACTTGTAACGTTGGCACAAAAACAACAGAAAAAAAAATGCAAAAAGCTTATATTAGCTAACGTTTTCTCACAACATTAGCATAGCAAACTCATAAGGTTAGTATTTAAAGTTATTTGGTACTTAACGTCACGTTACCTAACTTAAAAAGTCACAGTTATATTAAGGTTGTATTGTTTACCTTGTTGTTATTGGTGGCTGATCGTGTGGTATTTTCAAACTAATGAGCGCATGCTATCGTATCCTGATGATATTCTCTGGTGTACACCATTTTACACCATATGCTGTTTACAAGTGAAAACTTGTGGGAGGTTTTATTGATATATGTGGCAGCATATGTGTCTAAGAGAAATGTCCCTTTGGACAAATATAGTAGATGATGTTGAGTCATATTTTGTAGTTACATTATTTCAATGGTTTTGTGATTCTGCATTTAGGGATGAGAATCAACCTTCTGGGTAGAAACTCTTCTCCTAGTATCACATTGCCTTCATGTACCCTAACACTTCTTCAGTATTCAAAGTCAATATCTTTTAGAAATGCTCTACAACCCCCCCCCGGGCGACCCCCCCCACCCCCACCCCCCTCCTCCTCCTCAGCGAAATCAGTGAAAACCGAAATACTGCAACCAAACCAAACTCAAGCTGTAGTTTTCTCCTGCGTACTTCTCAGCCTCGCTAAATGTAAGATGTGGGATTATGCACAAAGCCTGCCTGTGAGACACAAAGAATACCGACAATGGTGAATAAACATGTGTCAGTCGATGAGAAGGAATGAAGCAGTTCTTTAATGGATGACTACTGGCATGCTTTCAGTGCAGCAGCAGGAGGAGGAGGCCGATCAGTGTTGGATGTATGTACAGATGTGTCTACTATAGAATTGGACCAGGATCAACTCTGAGATTTTGCAGCTGCTATGCAGGAAGAACATCCTGGCTTGGCTTTGCTGATTATGCCAGCTTAAATACTGTAAGAATGCAGTTACATGGGTTACACATTAAAGCATCCTCGTCAAATAAACGGTGGGCATTTTATATTAAAGCCTTTCGTATGTTCGGCTGTTTGTGTGCATCTTAAGCTTCAATAATGCAGTTAAGAGGTTGTTTTTTTTACAACTATTTCAAATCCATTAAGTGCGCATAAATGTATATCTAATTTGACAAGAACATGTGCCTCTTTCACTCCACGACTAAATATTGCACAGCTTTTATTGCTTTATCTTTTTATGTACGGTATTTGTTTACTATAATTAACAGCTTTGCATTATTAAAAGAAGCACAATGTGTTCCTTTGCCTGCTCGCTGAGGCTTGTCGTACTGTGTTTTTTGAAGTGATCAGTGAAGTATAAACAACTTCTTTTTTTCTTTTCTTTTTCTGCGGTCGTCCTTACTGACAGGCTTACTGACAGGCTGGTAGCTTTTGGTATTCAGTAAAGCAAGTCAGACATTACAGCGGTTTTAAGATAGATGCATCTTGTTGTCTGAAGGGTATATCAGCTGCTGACACCACAATGTTGTGGCATCAAAAATTCCCTTGTGTGCATACGTCAAGGTATGTCAATGCAATTTCCAAACGTACGCTCAAGAGTTATGTCATGTCTGTCGGTAATAATTTTCTTTCTTTTTTTTGTTTAAGAGGTAGACGGTGCCACTTCTCTTCAACAGATTTCATCTGAAATGTAAACGTATCCTGCAAATGACCTCTCCATGTGTTAGCTACAGTACATGTCGATACATGCAGGTACAATAAGAAGTACAAACACAAGCATATCTTTTAAAAAGGTATTTATCAAGTTTTATAGATAGACTTGTTTCCAAAACTGTTTCTATAAACAGTGTTGTTAGTATTATGATAGAATAAAGAATAATTTCCTTGGTAAAATGTTTAATACAATAATTAAATATAATATTATGACCACATAAGTGACCTAATATTGCTATGAGCAGTTCATCATAATTTCATAAAACATTATAAAGATCTTTTGCTCCTTTTTGTTTTATGTGTTCCTGGAACAGATTCAATGTCTCAGTACAATGTTTCATCTTGTCATTGGATCATCCAGCAGCACTAGAACAATGGATCATTTTGATTTTACTGCAGAAAAAGCTGTATTGTACTAAGCTTCCCTTTGAGCTCTTTGGATTTTGATTCTTTTGTTTTCAGTTTGTTTACTCCGTCGAAGAGAGTAATTAATGTGGCAGTGATGTCTTCCATGGTGCACCTCATATAGGGTGAAACTCTGACCTCTAGTGGTCATGACAGGTTGTGCACTATAAGCCAAGCCATTAACATCTAGTATGAATATAACTTCACTCACCAAGCAGTACTCCCTTTTGGTGAATCAGTAATGTGTATTTAAGAACTTATAGTCGACTCACATCTATCTGGCTATCTAACAAAGTTGTATCAACTTGATGCATATACTTTTTTTTAAATGTATGATTCCACACGGAGGTCTAATGGTTGGTTTTTCAGAGCTATTTTCTATTTCCCTCATTTTAAAGTGACCCTGTCATTGTTTGTAAACAACTTTTTTAAAGCTATCGTATCAATAAATTACATTAATCTTTATCATAACTCACAAATAAGAATGTAATATCATATTAGTGTTTATCTGCACAACTAATATGTGTTTTTGGTTAAATCATCTCTATTGAAGCACATATGCAGTGTATAAAGTCTTGTTATAGAATGTGTGTAGATATGACTATCTAAATGTAACTACAAAAACACATCCACTTTTACAATAATATATAGATTAAATATAAAAAACTGTATGACTAGTAGTAGAACCCATTTCTTTAATTAAACATTTAAATTGTTAATATTAGATATTTGGATGGCATTGTTTAAGTTTCTCAAACATTTTCTGATATAGTCGAATGCGAGTGATGCATTGATGGAGAAAAAAATAATTAAAATAAAACCTAAAACATGATCTATGGCACTTACATGAGTACCATCACTGCTATAAAACATTGAGATGTTCAGCTGTTGTT
The DNA here is from genome assembly GCF_900634415.1 of Cottoperca gobio. Lineage (NCBI taxonomy): Eukaryota > Metazoa > Chordata > Actinopteri > Perciformes > Bovichtidae > Cottoperca > Cottoperca gobio. The sequence goes on along the minus strand of NC_041360.1, from coordinate 7,349,738 downwards.
CGTATACATCACCACTAGGTGGCAGAAAAGTCACGTTGATGAAAAACTGAGGGTTTAAAGGTACTCAGTCAGAAACATGACCTCAATGTGACATGGTTATATGTGATAAGGCTTTTTGTCAGCTTCATTTATAGGTCTAAACAAAATAGAGTTGTGTTTTTCTTTCAGAAATGAATTTACACTGCAGCAAAAGTGTTTTATGGCTTTGCATTGTTGGAAATATTTAGATTCTAGTGCTGATACAGTACCTGAGTGTTGGTATACATTTGAAAAGAAAACTTTTTTAAGAATAATGCACAAGATCCATTCCTATTTCATTAAACAAAAAAAAAGCTTGTTAAATGCTGTCTAACAAGAAGCCTTTGAAGTCTGCAAAAGTTAATTTAATCTTTACCATCTGATCAAACCATTAGTAAACAAGATTATGGATCAGACAAAGCATTTAACGCTCGCTTTCTGTACATGAGAGTGTTTGATACTCAACGCAACATTATGGTCAGTAACTAACAGTAGTGTGTATTGAAGGCCGTGTATTAATCAATTAATTAGTTGATTGTTCACCGTATTACACAAAATCAATAAAAGTTACATTTTAAAGTATTTTTCAGCCATTGAAAATGAGTCACACTGTCACAGCATAGATTTAGTTACCAAATGATGTTAGAGTCTAAATCTAAAAACAGAACAGAGAAGCTATTATTAGGGTTATTTTTTATTTCATTCATGATTTTCAACACCGCTTTGTGTAGAAAAATGGATGCAAGAAAATAAAAAAACCAGCTAACATAGCTTTGACTGTCCAACATTAACAGTCGGACACAGACATGTGAGAGGTGCAATTCAGGGCAGAAAAAGCACCAACAAGCTCCCCTGCTTATGCCTGTTTCTCTTTGAAGTCAAGCTACATAGCCTTCTGTAGGCCCCTGCGACCCCAACGTCTGACCTCAACTTGGAAGTTTATTCTAGAAGCAAAAGCAATCTAGAGTGTGTTCCACAGAGAGGATGGATGTGGATTAGACGGGAATGTAGTGTGCGTGGGTATGTGTGCTTGTATGTGCATGCAGACACCATAGCGTGTGTTTATAAGAGAGACAGAGTGCTCGACGGAGAGAGAGAGAGAGAGAACACTGATAAAAAGGGTAAAAGAGGCCAATTAGAGACAGAGGGCCCTATTCAGAATGCTCATATACTGTAGGAAGGATGTAGTATTTTGAAACTCCAAACTTTCTCCGAGTGAAACCCCACGGTGAAAAGAACTGAGCCATATTGTTGCCTGGTGTTATTCCTTCAGTTTGTGCTCTGAATCTCCTTGTGTAATGTGGCGGATGCCTCAGGATGCTTGGGAGTCACTTTAAGGTTAGTGGCTGTGCGCGTAACGTTTTTGTGGCATATTTTAATTGAAAGTAAACTTCCCTTGATGAAGACTTTCCAGTGAAAGGTGAGCTTTGTTTAGTGTTGGCAACATAGAGGATGAACTCTAGACTATTATCACATGTTACACTGGTGTGTGGCAGATAATGAACACGTGAAGGAGCCTCCGGGCTTGTGTTTGAGGAAGATGAAAAGTTATGAATGAATAAGTCTGCGTGGGGAGTGTTGCTGTGTTGCTGTGTTGCTGTGTTGCTTGCATGCATCCTTATAGCCTCAGTTATTCTCCAGCTTCAGATCTTCTGCTCAGCAGTGCACACACACACACACACTCACACATAAACTAATATACGGCACAGTACACACCCACGCTCCCTCTGAAGCACTCGCACATAAACACACACTCACACTCTCATCACTACACTGCATGTACAGAGGGTCCAGTGTGTGGGATTACAGGAGGAGAAACAATCCCAGTTTCCCAGCTAACTGTGTTTATCAGGGTTGGCGGGTGGAGGCCTCTCGCTGGGCCGTCTCACTCCACCTCCGAGCCCCTGCTGGCTCCAGCCTCTGTTGATCTAGACATTGTGGACTATTTTCAACCCCGGGGCCGCGTTGTAAGCTGCGTTTAGTTGGCCGGACGTATATCTTTCGCTCAAAACTGTGTGTTATTTATGTGTAGGTGTCCATCAAAGTAGAAATCGGAATCAAATTGCTGTTTTTTTGTGAGTTTGACCTGGTTAACTGGTGTGGACACGCTACGAGAAAGTGCGATCGATTAATCTGCTGATCATTTTTTAGATTAATCATAGTGAAGAACATCCACCCCAGTTTCTCAAAGTCCAAGGTGATGTCTTTAAATGTCTCTTTTTGGCCGTCCAAAACTAAAAGATATTTAGTTTAAAATTATATAAAACAGAAAGAAAGCAGGAAACATCCATATTTGAGAGGCTGAAAACAGTATTATCTGCATTAAAAATTCAATTGATTCAATTGCAATTGTTCTATTATCAAAATAGTTGGCGGCAACTTTTTTGTCCATTGACCAATCGATTAGTTGACTGATCATATCTGTCAGTGTTGGCAGAAGAAATACCAGTGTTGGCATAGATGATGGACAACATTGGAGTTTGAGACTGCGTGTTTGCAGGATTAAACAAAGGTACATTCTTTTTTCATGTGTTGGTGTGAATGTTAACCCTCTGCGACAACACTCTTCACCTCCCGCTATTGAAGGAATTGCTCTTTTTCCTGGGGGTAATTGTCCTCCTCCGACTTGCCGCATCAAAATGAATGACTGACTTTGTGAAGCATGTGGCCCTAACCTGTTTAATTCCAGCAAAAAACCCACCAGATTGGTTAAAAGTCACCACAGAAGTTAACCGTTACTAGAACTGGCATATCAAGTCAATCTGACTGATTGACTGTGCAGCTGTGCTGTCCTTTTTGCATGCTGTGTTTTCCGCCTCTCTCAATACATCTGGTGGATCATTAGAGGCTTCAGCTGCCTGTGTGTGTGTGTGTGTGTGTGTGTGTGTGTGTGTGTGTGTGTGTGTGTTTGTGTGTGTGTGTGTGTGTGTGAGAGTGAGAGATCATTAGAAAAATAACTAACATTTGTCTTGTGTTTGTCTTCGGGTGTGAAAGCACAGATGAGGCTGTAACGCTGTTTTATGGTTCAGGATTCTTCACCTTAATGCTTCCTCTCTGTTCTTCCCACACTTCAGTGCTTGTCTGGACACTCCCCATTAGACTTCTGCTCTACTGTGTCTCTCCAGAACAGTTGTCATTTCTGTCATCATTGCATTTTCTTTCTCTCTTTTACTTTCATGTAGAAATAAAAGGTGAGCAATATAATGTAGTCTTAGATTCAAAGCCCGCACAATACTGGCTTTTGGGGGAAATATCGATATTTTGGCGTGAATCATCCAATGTGGATTGCATGAGATGTTTTTGTTTACGCTACTCATTGCATTGTGTGTTTTATTCATTGATTATTATTGATGAGTATTTTGCCATCTAACTGTATATTCCAACGCAATATGCACAAATAAGATTTAGTTTGGTCGTCTAATCGCTTTTCTCACTGTTGAACCTATTTTTAGGGACTTTGCCTCTTGCCTAGATCTCATGAATGATTTCGGTGAGTACAGTGTTAAAATAGCTGACAGAAACAATGCCCAAAGCTACAAGAGTCAAACTCAATAAACCACAGTATTCCATTAACAAAAGTCCCATGATACCACAGACAATTTCCTACTTTGTGTCAATGAACAGTCCTAGTTTTTGCCTCTTGTCACCAGAGCCCCTGTGCCCTTTATGAATACTGTTTAATGCTGGAACTTTTACTTACAAAGTGCTTTTCTCCTCAATTTACATAAGAAAATACACAAGTCCTGAATACTATGGTGGCTGATCCACTGGCTGTTCGGCCCATCAGCTCCCAAACGACCCCCCTAGCACTTTGACCTGGTTTAGTAGTAAAAGCTTTGATTCATCTGCTAGCTTCTCCTCCCGGCCATTAGGTACCATCAGGCTGCCTCTCTCCATCTGAACCTCCTGTAAACAAACGAGCCAGCCGCCTCGTTGGACTGTGTGAAGACACATCAACCCTTACCCTGCGCTTCATTCTCCAGTCTAAACACATACAGTCCCCCTCATCTCACCCCCCACTCCCTCATGCAACCTATAACTTGGTTTGATCCTGCTTAATGCGATTGATCCTGCATGTTGATGTCAAAACTGTAGTCTCATATCTGCTGATTTACAGTAAGTCACAATCGCGACATCATTTCCTGAAAAGTAGGGCAAAAGTCAGCAAAGCTTTATGTGACTCTAGTGTGCATCCCTAATTACTTGTGTCTGTCTGTATGTATGTGAGGTCAGAGAGAGAGAGAGCGAGAGAAGAAGCAAAAGCATGTGAGACACAAATGGGGCAGAGGGCCCAGCGGAGGGGTACCCCGATAGGCCCCAGAATTCCCTTGAGCAGCACCCAGCGTAGAAGAACAACTATAGCCTTTGTTGGTCACCCCGTGGATCTCACACACAGTTAATATAGACTTTTCCCACTGACTCTGCCAAGAGTCTGAAGTCATTTAATGAAGTGGCGGCTGAGTTTAGAAGGAGCCAGTGTGCTCGCTGCTTGCGCTGACAGAATGGAAAATGTCTGTGTTATGCAGCGAGTGACAAGAGGAGTGTGTTCTGATACTCACCTCTCTGGACACACACACTCATACAGACACGAATACAGACACACATGACAAAGAGGAGAGACACTGCGATTATACCAAAACACATGTATTTCTTCTGGATTGTTATGGCTGTTTCATTCAGGGATACATCATTGATTCAGACAGGTTTGTAATCAACTATGATGAGGTCTAAAAATACTAATGGCACCTCCTGAAGTCATTACAACTTTAATGTTCAAGTAGCATTTGGTCTCTGCTTTGTGCCACTCTGAATGTTTTCTTTTATACATTAAGTGTGACAGATAAATAACATTTCTCAAGACCTAAACTTGATCAAACTTGTTGCACTCATGTACTTAAAGTGAGAAAGCCTAATTGTTTCAGACATTCTTTGTAGTTATCTCTTTGTGTGGTTCATTTATCAGAGCAAAACCTCACCTTTCATGTCCATTTTCACGGCTGTCTATTTATCCACTTCTGCTATGAATGGACAGTATCTCTGTATGTATTTGGTCGCACTTCTATTCAAGTCCTTGTCTTTTCATCTATCTATGGGCAGATTGCAGTCTGTTTTGGTGTCCTATTGTGCAGCTGTCAGTTATTTTCAAAACACTGGAGTGTCATTTGCCTCAGATTCCATCCCTTTCAATTCTCGCCCCTTTTCTAAGGCTCTGCTAGCGTACATCTCATTGAGCGTGCATCAGCGGGCAGATTCATTCTTCTCTCCTTCTAAAAGCACATTTCTTTTTTCATAGCAGCCATAAGCCTCCTTTTTAAATCCATGGACAATGTGTTTTTGTCCATCCTCCTCCGTCCTTTTCAGTGGAGAGTGCAGGGATTCTCTCTCTTACTCTCTCTCACCCTCACTCTCTCTTTCTGAGGGCATCTGGGGGGACCCCTGAGCGTGGTGCTTCTCTTGAAGTTCAATTGTCTGTCTGTAATGAACCATGATGAAAGATAACAGAATGAAATGTAATAATTCAGGCGGGCCTCGGTGAGGAGAACGTGGCTAGCGGTTGGCCCGGGCCGTGATAGCCTCCTGCACGGCTCCCAGAACAATACGCCCGCCCTGCCAGCACCACTCACCCTGCTCCGCTCCGGCAGTTTTGTTGCTCTGTCCTCTTGCTGTCCCCTCGCTGCTATTCAGAATCTCTTAACGCTGGAAGGCTGTCTGTGATCACTGGCATGCCAGAGCATCTCTTTGGGAAACAAGGCAAACTGTCTCCTTGGACCCAGTGTCTTCTTAGCATTCCTTCATTCTTTCCCCCTCGCCTCTTGTTTTATATGTTTGGGCTATCTTGTCAGGCTTTTGACCCATGGTTGAGTTTGTCAGATGAAGGACAATAAATACCTCCTGTCAACTTCTATCACTGCCTAATGTCCCTACTCTTTTGTCAATTGTCCTACATATCTTTCTTTTCCTGGATGTTTTTTTTATGCTCTTTATTTAACCAAGGAAAGTTGCAACAACACGCTCAGCTCTTTACTGGCAATGCCCTGTTTCATATCCAGGCAACACCACACATGTTGGCGCTGGGCACTCTTATTTGAGTCATGTGAGTCTTTTGTATGCAATGAGCTCCTAAACCAGTATATTTGGGAATTGAATATCTTGCTCAAGGGCGCATTGACAGAAGTTGTCCCTAGGTTTTTGTCATTCACATTCCCCAACCACATTTCTCCAGCTGCTCTAGAGATTTCAACTTGCGTTGCCCCTTTCGACACAAGACGACTTCTCTAACCTCTGTCCTAGTTTCGTGGCACTATGGCCCTGATTAATGCACTCCATCTATTTGAGAGCTACTGTTTGCTTGCAACATTGGCAATCAAGGCATTTAAGAAATGTTAAGAATTTACTTGATGGCAAGAGTTTGAGACAGCCTGTGACCTTCCCTCTCTGCCCTCTTATTCAGTAACTTTCCCAAGGGAAGACTAGGAATGGAAACAGTGAGACCCAGACTATTCATTGCACGGTATTATCGAAGGAGAGCACGTACCTGACTTCAATTTAAGTGCTCTTTGAACAATCCTTGTCTGGTATTAGGTTGTGCTGCTCTATGACAAACGATGTGGTGTGGATGTTGGTGGTTGAAGATGGCAGTGGAGACTAGGAGGGCGAGGAGAACGAACAGAGACTCGATTGATGCTCCGGACCGGCAGCTTGGGGTTTTGACGCAGAGTATTTGTGTGTGTGTGTGTGTGTGTGTGTGTGTGTGTGTGTGTGAGTGTGTGTGTGTGTGTGTGTGTGTGAGTGTGTGTGTCTTCTTGAATATTCCTGCTAGTTTTCATGGAGAAAAAGACAATATGGAAAACACATCTCTTCCTATTTGTTAATGCTCAATCAGCGAAACAGCAAAGTCAACACACACTCCAGCTCTTCTCTCATTTGTGCCAAGCATGGTGCCCAGTGCAAAGCCAAAATAAGTATCCTAATTATTCTCACCATGTCCCGGAACATTTGCCATGGTAACACACATGTGCATCAGATACATGATGCATAATACTTGTTATAATAACTCCATGATAGTGTCTTTGTGATCATTTAGGATGCTGAATTACACTTGGTAGTCAGATGTGTTGGTACTATGGTACATTGTTTCCTTCACTTCACAGCTGGAACGTTACTGCTACTCTCCGTCACACACACTCTCTGTCTGGCTATCTCTAGCTCTCTCTCTGCATTGTTACGCCGCTAGCACGGATATGTATCAATATTTCACATTGCATTGTTGACTTAGGATAGTTTATCACTGAATCAATACATAGATCCAGATCGATGGGTCGTTTCCCCCCTAATCTATGGTTACCCATTAACCTCGCCACCAAGCATAAATCTAGCCTTGTGTTGACATAGAAGTGATTAATTTGAGGGCTATATATGTCAAGAATCAGAAAAGATGCTTACATGAATATGATATTCAGAAAAAAAACAGTTAAGCTCATGAACTTTGAGGTCCAGGCTCATTTAACAATTGATAATAACTAGGTGCAATTGGAAAATAAAAACATAATTCTAATTGAACTCCTATTCCATAGTTTCAAGTGTTAATCATGTTGGGTTATGTTAATTACAACCTCAGGTTGCTCATGAATGGGATGAGGTCCCAGGTTCTGGTATCCCTGGCTCAGACTGATGGTGTCGGAAAGCATAGGTTAATGGACAGAAGTGGAAATTCCCTATTTAGATTCGATTACTTGCTCTAAATTGTTCCATAGGCATTGTTCATATGGTATTCCTGTGAAAACTAGAGCTCTGCAGTAGCATACAACTCAGCACGTCTGTGATTCTGACCGTGATCAGATGGATGGGGTCTGAAGTAAAGATGGATTTGGTGGACATAGGGAAGACAATAACAATGTTAAGGTGTATACTTAAGAGAGAGTATAATTTAAAGGGTTGAGTGATAGCTAGAGATTTAGCAATACCGTTTCCACCGCGGCACCTATTTTCATGATCGCGTGATGTCGCAAATCTAGCTTCCTCTCAAGGTAATGTAATTTGGGCAGACATGGAGGAGGAGAGGGAAGTTGTAAATACAAAGCAGAAGAAAGCAACCTCACCTACCCAAGATGAGGAAGAACTCTGGTTACATGATTACCAGACATTTGCACTGTAGTTTATTTTGTCAGTGTTTTGTCTGCTTTTTGAGAAGAAGTCTTTTTTCTTTTGGTATACTCTAAAAAAAACTTTTGATATTTATATTGCATTGACTAAAGTCAGGCTTGTATTTATTTGCACCTGTTAACCTTAAAATCCGTAGGCGTAACACTGGAAAGCCTCCATTTTGAAAGAGTTTTAGTTTGACTCTTTTGTCTCATGTGAGGCAGTTGTTTTTGTTTATACGGGAGTTCGAAATAAAAGAAGAAAATAATTGAATGTGAAGTACGGTATGGTTATTTTAAACCATTTCTTAATTGAATTCACAGCACAATTCAAGTACTGTGATATAAAATGACATATACTGTGATAGAAGATTGTGGCCACATCGCCCACCCCTAGTATGTTACAAGCATTACGGAATGAGAACAAGTGTTGTTTTCTGTATGTCACAGAGGGAGAGCTGCCAACTTGGCCCATGTGGATATTACGGTTGTTTATTCAGATACTGTGATAACACACAGCAAGCTTTCACTGCAAGGCCAGCTGCCATGCAAGAGTTAGTAGCAGGGTCAATAGCAAGGGCAAAGATCGTGTGTGTGTGTGTGTGTGTGTGTGTGTGTGTCTCTGTGTGTCTGTGTGTCTGTGTGTGTGTGTGTGTGTGTGTGTGTGTGTGTGTGTGTGTGTGTGTGTGTGTGTGTCTGTGTGTGTGGTCTCAACTTTAAATGGAGCTTCACCTTAGCTTGAAAGTTGTGTTGTCTAACGCAACACAAAAATTCAAAACAACACAACCTTTAGAGGGATGGACAGAGAATGAAGAAAGAAAAAAAAAACAGAGTGAAAGAGAGTCTCACTGTAAGCGTGCTTCGAGTGTGCCAGTTCACCAGTTTGGTGGTCTTCCTCCGAAGGTTGTTAATTAGTGCAGAATGTAGACTACAGTTCTACTGCCAGCACCGATGAAAAGAGGAAAGGGAGAGAGAGAGGGAAAACTGTATAGCTGCCAAGAAAGAGGAATTTGTGATAGGTCGAGAGTGGTTCCAAATGCTGGAGCAAAGCATGGAGACTCCCTGAGTTCCTGCCTCCTGACCCATGTGTTTGCTACAGGCCCCTTAGCTTCAGAGTCAGACTGCAACTGTAGGCAAGAGAAGTAGATGCAGTAAGAAATTGCAGTGTTGAAACTTAGGAAAGGGGAGCAGTTGATCTGATTTCAAGTGTGCATTTCCACCGTGGGGATACCTTTTGAGTATCTCTACCAACAATGGTCCTGAATCGTCCTCTCTCATTCTCAAGATCCAGTCTCACCTGCAGACCCCATGAGCTCCAAACTCCATTACTGTGTTTCCATACAGAGAAAGCAAGATGTAAATTGTACAGTGGAGTAAAGAGCTTAATGTGTTACAGAAGGGTTTTGTGAAGTTAAATGAATGTTTGCTTGTTAGTTTATGGTTCTTTTTTGTGTCGTTGAAGAATAAAGTCATGTAGGACGATGTTCAAAAGGCCTTAAATCCCCCAAGTTATGTCTCAATACTCTCAGGGGTGGCTTCGCACATGCTCTATATGCTATATGGATGACTGTAGGTTAAGTGAGGTGCCTGATCAATGTGGCTCCATTCACACATGATGACATGTGAAGATTTCACACAAGTAGCAATTCTTAGAATAATGGCACAGCAACTCAAGAGAGAAACCAACATCCCAGTCAGTCCAATCTAGACCTGTATGTCTGTCACTTTGTGAAGCAGTAACTCCTTGTCAAACACAATAGAATAAAGCAGGCTTGTGGATTACATAAGCACTGCAAGGCGCTGCAAAGGTGTTCTATGGGACCACACGTGTAAAGACTTGCTGATGTGTTTATACAGTAAAAGTAACAAAAAAGGTCATTATCCAATGGTACCAGTGTGTCACTACAATTATTCAACCTACCACACACACACACACACACACACACACACACACACACACACACACACACACACACACACACACACACACACACACACACACACACACACACACACACACACACACACACACCACCACCACCACCACACCTTGTTCAGCACAGTACATATCCTGGGAGTGGAGAGTTTGGATGGAAAACACCATTATGTCATCCCAGTTGCACCCACCCTGACTGGCCACACTGTGGTGCTTTGTGTGCAGCAGACAGAGGAGCTGGAAGGATGACTAATGTGATGGATGCTTTAGTGTACCTCATGTAACATATACTGTATATCATACAGTAATGTAAAGCAGCAACACTTTTTTTTAAATATGAATTTATCTATCGATTCTTTCTTTTTTAAATTAATGGTTAAATCATTTAATCTATAAATTGTAAAAAATAAATAAAACAAAATTATAAAAATTCCAATCACAATTAAGAGACCAAGGTGATATTTTAAAATATTTTTCAAACAATCAGAACCCAAAAGTTGCTAATTTTACAATAATATTAAAAAAAACACAGAATCCTCAACATTTGCAAAACTGGAACTAAAGTCTGTTTTGCAATTTTTATTCATAAATGACAAATGTCTTACAATAAATGAATGTCGATCAACTAATAGATTAATTGACTAACTGTTTCCATACAAATGACAAAGTTTATGAAACTCCAGCGATTACATGTTAGTTGTGTTTATAGTAAAGAACTGTGTAATAATTTTCCGTCTCCCGCTCATTCAGTCTCTCTGTTCTGCCTCCTAACATCTGCTCCCAGCCAGCCACCTGTCTGCTGTCAAATGCAATATTAATGTACGCCATACACTTGTTAATTATTTCCCCTGAATGTAGTCATGTCAAGCCGAATATGCATAACAGGATTGTAAAGAACCATTTTATTAGAGGTGATCACTCTCTTTCTCCCTCCTCGCTCTCTTTCTTTCTCTCTCTCTCTGTCTAAATGCCGTTTCTCAGGTCTTTCACTCCACTGAAGTGTGTGTGTGTGTGTGTGTGTGTGTGTGTGTGTGTGTGTGTGTGTGTGTGTGTGTGTGTGTGTGTGTGTGTGTGTGTGTGTGTGTGTGTGTGTGTGTGCGCTCAGCGTGCCTTTATACACCAACTAGACCTTGTTTCCCAGGAGACACACAACTGCGTGTGCTAGGAGGGTGGCAGAGGGATGGTCGAGGGAACGGGTGGAGGTGATGGGGTTGATGGAGGGGTGGCATGTCGAACTGGGGATGGAAAGGGAAGGGGGACTGTGGAGGGGTGAAGTAATGAGAGGTGTTGTGGAAGGGGAGCTGCGGAGGGGGTGGCAGCAAAGCGAGGCGAGGCCAGGCGGGTGGCATGGCAGTGGGGCCTCCTTGTGTCCTGGTCCCCCTTGTCCCTCCTGGTCGCTTTTGCGGACAGCATCTGCAGCCTGCTTTACATGCAAAACACATCCTGCAGAGAGGGCGTCTACACATGGGGCTAAGGGGGCCAGAAGAAAAGCATTCCTGAGGCAGTGCTGGGAGAAGAGGGAGGTGGGTCTCCTCAGCAGCCTCTCTCTACCAGTGTCTCTCCCAGATGAAGCCATGGGGGGATGCAGTAATGAGGGATGAGAGGATAAATTCATTGCATTGCATTATTTTGCTTCGGATCTGTCTCGAGCTCATTTCCATGCACAGTTAATGCTATTGATTTTTTCCCCTTCATTTACACCAGACATGACACTATCTTCACCAACGTCACACTGTTTTAATGTCTCTCTCGAGGATTGTGTCTCATCTCACTCACACTTTTAGAAACTAAAACGGCAACAATACTCACTTCCTGCCATGATTCTAATATTTTGTTTTTGCCTCTGACCTGTCTTAACACTTCTCCTTACCAGAGGGGAAAGTTCACAGTTGTCCCCCCCTGTGCTGGCAGTATGGTGTCCCATTGTTAATAGAGGAAAAAACATTAATGGAGGACCGAGTCCTAATATTATAATAATGTATTTTATTGCATGGCTTTCTCTTTTTCCTTTTTCCTTCCATTATGCGTTGTGTTAAGCCACTGCGCTGCCCCGAACAATGTATCCAACACTAACCAGATGTCACGGCATGTGAGTCATCTCATGCAGAGGACACTGTGTGTGTGTGTGTGTGCGTGTGTGTGCGTGTGTGCGTGTGTGTGTGTGTATGTGTGTGTGTGTGTGTGTTCAGGGGAATGCCACCTGCCAAGGAAAGCAGGCACATGCATACACTCCACATCCACACACCTGATATTGTCTGATAATATCGTGCGATAATAACTCTGTAACAACACAGCATTTGCCTTTGTGCTTGTCACATGTCACGTCTCTAAAGTTAGGTCACAGTATGCCAGACAGTGTCTATTAGAAGCATTAGAGAAAATACCACAGAGACAGTTTAAGGGTAATGTCTCGCAGGCATTGCAGTCAGCGTCATTTTGTGCCTGCTTTCTCGGGAGTCAGTTTGAGGTCACCAAATGTCTTGGCTTCATGTACTCGGCCAGTGACTGAGGAGAGGTATAATGACTCATTGTAGGGATTTGGGATACTCGAGTGACATTTGGTGGTGTTTCGTCTGACGCAGGATAAGTTGTCTTTCTTTGTCGGCCCTGACGGGAAAATGGGAAGAACTTTAAAATGTGGTTCTGGTGCCACTTGTCTTTGTCAGTGCACCCGTCTACTGTGAGATGCCCTTTCATCTTAGGTTTCTATAGACAGACTCACAGCAGATGTCCTTATTAGTGCGCAACTTTGTATCCCCTGCTCAGATAATAGTTTAATCCGCCATACTACTAAATGCTCGGCAGGAAAAGTGAGTTTATCAAATTAGAATTGTCCATATTTTCACTCTTCACATCCATCTTCCCTTGTGTCTAGCCTTACATCCCACCATATTTAGGAGTATTAAACATGTGCGGCGATATGACTCCCAGGCTAACTGCAGACCTGACAGGCACAAGGTTGTTATAATTGATTATATTAAAACGTGTCTTTTTTACCCTCTCTTTAACTAAGCTCCTCCATAAAGACTGCGGTATCCCATCTGAATTCAGAATCAAGTCCCGATGAACAGCAACAAGCTTCTATTGCAGCCTTGTCTTCCATTTTCAAATGGCCCACCGCACTCCTGTGACTCTCTGTGTTTGTCCTCTCTATTCCCACACAAGGAAGCCTGCTCTTTCTTTCTTTTTGCTGCTGCAGAAGTGAATTGTGTAAGATTGCTCTCTTTGTGTAGCTAGTGTGTGCAATAATAAACGAAGGAAATGAGTGCTATTGCCTCACTTACAGTTAACATTATACATACATCAGGAGGTAGATTGCCACCGGCTCGGGTTTCAAAGCGCAGGCCGTCACAAGCGGTAGTATTTTGGGAGAGATGAATGAACTGTTTCCATGCCATTATGTCAATCAAACCGGAGTTTGACCCCCGTCTAAAAGAATACGTCTTTTCATTCACTGGAGTGGAAATTGTCTCGATGATTTCCTTGATTGAATACATACAGAAACAGACGGTTACGGGAATAGCAGGAATACGCAGTAAGTCAATCAGCACGTTTGACAGAGAATACAAGCGTGTCGTTAAGTCGCCGCGGCTCCGTCTCTCTTTTATGGCAAGAAAGAACCTCAGGCTTAAAATTTGGCATGTCCAACAGCAGTACAAATTCCAAGTAAGTTGTTCAGCATGATAACCAGATACCACTGTAAACCAAACCTCTGACGCACATAATGAAGCCCCTCACAAAACCCCTTCTAAAGAAGAATTGCAGTGTTCAGTGTTGACATTTTTGTCCTGCACACACTATTTGCTTGGAATATGATGTTCGTCCACATTTGGTGTTGTTATGTATTTAAACATACTGCAGATGTAAGGGTTGTGATTTATAGACTTCTGTGAGATATTAAGGGCAGTTGAAAGGTTAACAAACACACTAGCTCATTTACACAGTTGTAAATCATGCATTCAAATTGTGAAATATGTTTGTATACAGTTAATTGTATGCAGCCCTTAACCATCTCCCTCCGAAGAATGCACCGTGGTGAAGTCTGCATTATGGATGTCACGTATCCGATACTTCGGTACCAAGTCGATTTCAAAAATTCTGAAAATGTGACGGTACTCGTTTTTACTCTGTAGTACTGTCCGGGCTGTGGACAGTGTCCTGTCGTCACGATTGTTTCCTTAATAATTCTACAATGCAAACAACAAATGTGTTGAAATTGGCTGTAGGAGAGCTAGTTAACGCTGGGCAGAGCAGTCCTGAATAACAGAGCTAACGGCTAAAGTTACCGGAGCGAGGTTCCATTGAGTGTGTTGCCTTCAAGCTCTGTTCCGGGTTATCGTGATATGTTCAAATATAATCTTGTAAAATGCAGTTAATAAACAAACACAAGTATGCAAACGGTAATAATGGAGCGTTACATGGGATTTGTTGTTTTTACCGTGATATCCAGTTGGGTATCGGGAATCGTGGTATTTGTATCGCTATTTATTTCTGGTATTGGGACATCCCTAGTCTGCATTGATGCATGCTCATGCTCGCATGTGGTCGCTTGCACATGCACTGCAGTCTCCTAGAAGCTGCTGAGAGACCTCAAGAGCTCTAGTTGCTGCAGCTGGGGCTGTTGCGTTGACTGGCTGATTGAATAGCTGGCCGGCTGGTCCACTGCACTGTTCTGCGCCAAAAGAGGAACTCCAGGAATCATCTTTTGTGTCCTCCTCCAGCACATACCTCACATGCTTGCCACACTAGAAAGGAAAGCCTGCATTTACTAGTCTTAGCTGCTGAATCTTCACCACTTTATTTCTGTGCTCTCTTTGTTCATTCTTTCTCTCTCTTGTTTCTCTCTGTCTCACTCTCACTTACTTTTTCTTCTCTTGCAGTGGTAAAGAAAGCCTCTATCATGCCCAATTCCAGATGTTTAAGTTACTGTGAAGGGAAGAGGCGAACCATTGTATAATTACAAACGTACACAATTAAGATCCGGTTTTAAGACCGGCTCTAATCTTAGTTGGATGCTTCTCTTGGCCGCCCAGAGACTGAGCTTTATGTTGTTGTGCAGAGCGAGTGCATGGTCGACTGTGTGGCGCCCTCAAACGGAAACTCCTGTAAAATAATCCAGTCTTCTCTTTAAAAGGGGATGTTTTACTTTGCTGTTTTGGAATTTGTGCCCTTTACAATCTATGAGGTCTCCAGTGCTCACACTCCCGATAGGAATTCTGTGTGCGTTTGTGTGGCTGTATGTGAGCAGCATGCAGATATGCTTGCATATCCACTTATATTTCTATATACTTGCTCACGTGTGTGTTTGTGTTCGGTGGGGTGCATCTTTATGCGAGTATGTATCCAGTAAATTCATATGTATCTCATTATTGCAGATGTCAACACCCCCAAAGCGTGGAAAGAAACAAACAGCAATAAAAACACAAGTAACAATACAATTACAGTGAGATTCTTGAATAGTGCCATATCCTAAATGAACAACAGAACCCATTCATGAGACCCGACGTCATTTGGTTACATTTGCTTTATGGTGGTTTACATTAAATGTTTGACTTGAGTTTGTTCTTTCAAAGTCATATTTCCATCTCGGCAAGTAATTGTGGGTCTTCTATATCAGTGAGTGCAGATGTAGCTGCTTAAAGACCCTTTCCATTGCCTGCATTGTGCCTGTTCTCTGCAATAACTGAGCCCTCTTTTCCGGCATCATGTGTGGTGGCCCACTGCAAGCTCACATGAACACCCATACGTTCATCTATGTTCCCGCTCTGGGAATGTAGTCTTGCTTTGCTGCAGAATTAAGCTTCAATTTAACTTGATACCTTCCTTTAACGCTCCTGAAACCTTATATGGTATCCCTTTTCTTCTTTCTTTCATGCTTTCTCCTGTTTACAGTTGTCGAAAATAGTTTGTCTCCTTTTATCCTCCTCACTTTTAAGTCACACTTCCCTGACACCAAAGACGAGATGGAAGCCACAAGTGGTCTCTCCCCTGTAATTTTCCATGTCTCCCGAAGCACGGAGCATGAGCAGATGGAGATGCAGCTCTCTGTCCACATGTGTGCACGTAATTCTGTGTCTGTTGCAAAATAAATCAATGACTTTCTGAATCTCTACTGTGTACTCTCGATTTCCTCAGTTCCTTTTTGGGGATGCACCCTTTATGTCATTGTGCAACCATTGTTCTCAGAGCCTGAAATGAACTTAAAACACTGACAACAATTCCTCAACCTCACCCAGCAACACGCTTCCCCCTCTGTCCCTCCCACCACATGCTCTCCAGCGATGGTCAGGGGGACCTGGTTGGTGATCCCTATGTCATCCCTCCTTTACTAAGAAGACAGAAACATTCCCTGACCTCCTTCTATCCAGCCTCCCCTCACACACACGCACACACAGAAACCCACCCCCCCCAACCAGACATCCCTGTCTTGTCCCAGCTAGCTAGCGGCTGCAGAGCGAGGGAACAGGAGGCCCCACCACTGGGCCAGCTGTTCCAGACCCACTCGCCGCCCTGGGCCCCACATTCCCTCATTCAAGGGAGCTTTGTAGTTCTGACATCTTGGAACAGTTGAGCAGCTCAGCTTCTAATGCTGCTGTAATGGTGAGAGAGGGGGAGAGACAGAGAGAGGGAGGGAGCGGAGGAAAAAAGAATGAGACAGGCTTTATGTGTGCTTGCTTGTTACGCTCAATCTCTCCACTCCTCCCTCTCTCTATCCCTTCAGCCCCCTCATCTTGAATCCCTTTACTGTACTTTACCAGGCCCTACGCTTGGGTGTTTTGGTTACATCCAATCTAGACTCCACTATTTTACCATGCTGACCTGTGTCTGTACTATTACACTGCAGTGTAATAATCTTTCATTTTCCATGCTGTAAATCGTAATGTTCCACACTGTGTTGTATCTGTTTGGTGCAGTCTGTTCCTAACCTAGGCCGTCTGAACCACACTGTGGTGTAGTGTTTGTACCAGGCACCTACTGTGTGTGTCGGAGTCTCCTGGTTACATCATACTTCACTGCACTGTGCTGTACTGTACTTTGCTGTGTAGCCGGTGTCTTTGCCAGCGGTGGCGTCCTGACCATGTGCAGTAGCTGTCTTGTGAACTGTGAGGCTATCAGCTGTTGGGACGCTAACTAGGATGTACTGTACTGTAACTGTGACTCCCCTCTGCCCTCTTCTTTGCTACACTGTATCACTCAGTCCAGCTGCCAGGGAGAGTGGGCGAGTTCACAGAAATGAATTTGATGTCACGAAAAATATGGGTAGAGAAAAACCCCATTATAGGTTGTCATCTTCTGAAGTTAAATAAGATTAACAGCAGCCTCAAGTCTACTGCTAAATCAATGATGACTCTCATTTTTTAAGCCTTAGGATTGGCATGAAGTTCAGTATCGTCACCTGAGTGCCAACGCTTAAAAGCAGTTAAGAAAAGTGTGCGCTCATCTTTGTCTTGGCAGACAACGCCTTTCACCTGCCAACAGCGTGCCGCCGTTTGCACTCAAACGCTTTCTGTGTGTCCGTTTGGTATGCCTTTATTCCCAGAGATATACAACTTATAATATGGGTGATGGGCATAATTCCCATGGTGCTAAGGTTTAGTTCCCTGCTGAACTCCAGGACTTTTGCCAGCCTTGCACTTTACACGGCCTCATTTCTCCTCAATGACATGCCATTCAGGAAAGGCCAGTTTTATGGGGTAATCAAGAAGGTTTATCTGAGGTTATGGAATTGTAGATCTCAAGACCAGACTAATTGCTCTCTCTACTCCCTTGTCACAGTGGAAGAGCTATTTGCTTAGGCCACTTATCCGCTGCAATCAGTTCAAGTCACTTTTGCTCCACAGAAAACTTCATGGGAAACTCGGTCTGATCAGGAGCCAAGAGAGGTTTAAGCATCCCACCCCAGAAATGTGTGTGCACACATGCCTGTGTTTGTGTATCTATGCATGAGTTCATGTGTTTTCCTGTCTTTCATGCAAGAGAGATGTGTGCCTGAAAATAATGGGACTGCTCACAATAAATGAAAAAGAATCTCCATTTGCAACAAACAAACTAGGCTCATAGCTCGCAGGAACCCTCTGGTCAATGACATGCAGACCTTTTAAATTCCTCCGAGTACAACTCCCTCAATAGTCTCACTGATGGAGCTTTGAATGCATATTGTTCTCTCTCATTCCACTGTCCTGCGGATGCATTACACACACACAATGTTGTTTGAAATTTGTAAGCAGCAGAAAAAGAGTGTCTGTATATGAGAGAAACAGATGTATAAATAGAAAGTAGAAGAAAGGACCAAGAGTGAAATATGTTTTGTTACATGTTGTAGTACCTACTGGTGACCTTAAGATGGAACTGCTGCATTCATGTTTAATGCTTTTCTTAGTAAGAGTGTACACATGCCATAATGAGTATACTGCAATAAAGAGTAAGTCAAGCAGTGTGAGGATAAAAACCCAATAAGACTTGATGCAAAATGAATGAATAAATGGGAAGACCCTAAGGCTTGAAAAATGTGAAACTTGTCATAGTATGGCACCATCTGATTTAGACAACAGTGACAGCACAGTTCCACCATGACATGCTGAGGGGCTTGTATGGAATCACATGTGTACAATAGGCTTACAGTGACAGTTTTAAAGAAAAAGGGATTTAATAATGCAGTAAATTACGATGCCTCAAATACAGAAACATGACCAGAACACTTTTGATGTTGACAGACGTAAACTCTGGTAATCCTAATCTTGAGTAACAATATGTGTAGTCCTGAACCCTGTTTCTAACTATAAGCCCAGGTCTAAATTATAAACTCTGTTCGCACAATTAATATCGTTGGACAGACTTTTATACTATCAAGAGACGAGACGTGACAAAGGGGCACTCCAGCCATTTTACAGATGAAGTTCAGTTCACTCTTCCTGAGAAGTTTAGTCCGCTATGGCTGCAACGATTACTACTATGATTATTTCCATTATCGATTAATCTGCAGATAATTTTCTAAATTTTTGGTCTAAAAAGTCAGATAATAGTAAAGAAAAAGTCCATCCCCGTTTCTCAAAGTCAAAGGTGATGTCTTTAAATGATAAAGATATTCTGTTTTATATGATATAAGCAGGAAATCTCCACATTTGAGAGTCTAATAACAGCATTTTCTTTAGACATTTCTGCATGCAATTAGTTGACTAATCATTGCAGCTCTAATCAAATCAAATCAAATCAAATCAAATGTATTTGTATAGCCCAATATCACAAATTATACATTTGTCTCAGTGTGCTTTACAGACTGTACAGGATACGACACCCTCTGTCCTTAGACCCTCGCATCGCACAAGGAACAACTTCCTAAAAGAAACCCCATAATTAAAGGGGGAAAAATGGAAGAAACCTCAGGGAGAGCAACTGAGGAGGGATCCCTCTCCCGGGACGGACAGATGTGCAATAGATGTCGTGTGTACAGGATAAACAACATAGTACAAATTCAACATTTGACAGAAATGATGTTGTGTTGAAAAAGAGAAAGTATGGATGAATCCAGGAAAATGTCAAAAAGGCTTCCCGGTATCCAGCAGGACCAGGTCAGCAGGCGCATGTCACGATTCATGATCCTGAGCCACAGTAGACAGTACACAAAACAGTTGTGTACTATCTACTGTGGCTGTAAAGGAGCTTTACAAAGTCTTAAATTATGTACTCAAGGTTATTCCTGATTGGGCACAAGAATTCATTTTCTTTTCACAGAACGCCTGCGTTACAAACTGCAGGTGTTGAGTTTTACAAAGTGTTGGGCGTTGAGGAGGCAGGGGAGGTTAATGGCCGGCACTATCCAGTTTCATTATAGGAAATGTAGGATTCCACACTGTAGGCTGAACGTCAGGATACCTCAGCCTCTGCTGCTTTGATTTTAACAAATCATTTTTTTCAGCCCTCTAACATTAAGTGCAATACTAAATCATTGTAATATCCCTTATTGACACATACAATGAGCCTAATTGACACAATTGAATGTTTTTATTAAAATTAAAATACATATATTTAAATTGTACTTAGTGTTTCACCCTCGTTACAATAAATAAAATATAAGCACTATGTTAATTTAAAAAGATTTTTAGCTTCAATATCTTACGTATATTAATAAAATGGATTTACATCATTAATGAAATTATTTATCCGCCATTTCTGAGATATTGTGAAGCTGTCCCCTTCGATGTCTGTCTTTGCTGTTTCACTGAGTCAAACGCTGGCAACCAATTAGTGATGTTCTCACTCCATTGAGACCAATTATCTCTACACACTGCGGCAGGTGTAAAAGCACAAAGAGTGAGATCATAAACACTGGGGCAATTTAACTGTCCAAACATTAATTTTCTTTTAATATTCAGCGGCCTAAGCCAAACAGGGTTAATATGCATCTTAAATTCCACCATATGTCACATCAGCTCAACCACCTGTGCTGCTTCTGAGGCATTCTTTTGATTGTGTTATCGCTGGTTGTGATTATAATGGCACAAAGGAAGAACACAGCGTCAGACTTATAGTGAATACAATGCATCAAATAGAGTGTTTACATTTGGCATATGTATCTATAGAATTTCCCAACAAAAGCTATGTTTGAGCAGTTGGGGAGTTTTGAATGAGGGGCCTGGCATGAAAAAAAGGTTTGTTTTCAGTCTCAAATCAAAGTCATCCCATTTTTTTAATCTTTTATTTTCAATAAAAGTTTTTTTCTAGACTAGATTAGACAGGTCCCATGTTTTCATAAGTGTGTAACCTGATCTGTGGTCATGGATGGATCGGATTCACGCTCTCAGAGGCTTTATGAATATGCGCCCTGGAGCCCACAGGTGTGCAACCATCTGGGGCCTAACTGTTGAACCAGCCTCCCTTGAAAGATCGTCTCCACTTTGCCAGCCAAGCCAACAACTCACTTTGATCCTTGCCTACTGCACTTGACTCTTGTCTGTCCCAGTACTCCTGTAGCCAGCAATAAGTAACTGTGCACAAGTGTGTATGACCGTCCCAACAGATACAAGTAGGCCTGCAACCAACGATTATTTTCATTATAGATTAATCTGAAGATTATTTTCATGATTAATCTATTAATCGTTTGGTCTATAAAATGTCAGAAAATAGTCAAAAGAAATGTCCATTCCAGCTTCTCAAAGTCCAAGGTGATGTCTTTAAATGTCTTGTTTTGTCATGATATGACACAGAGAAAAGTATTTTAACGAAAAATTAACAATTCTAAGAATACTTGGCGATAATTATTCTGTCAATCAAGTAATCGTTCTAGTTCTAGCTGGAAGGATAAGTGAGGAGCAGTTGTGTGCCGTTTCTCAGGTCTTTCACTCCACTGGTGTGTGTGTGTGTGTGTGTGTGTGTGTGTGTGTGTGTGTGTGTGTGTGTGTGTGTGTGTGTGTGTGTGTGTGTGTGTGTGTGTGTGTATGTGTTTGCACGTGCTTGACAGACCCATTGGATGTGCAGTTTTATATAAAACTTGATGTCCATGTTTAAATGTTTTTTGTACAGTCAATGATAGGCAGATGTGAAGAAATGTGCGGGTAGTTTCCCTGACTTAAACCACACATGTCACTAGTACACCACAAGGTCAATTGCTAAATTCATTTTGTGTATCAAAGTAACCTTTTCTCATACCTCAGTAGTGACAATTATCAACATCACAGGATTTTTAATTCATGCCGTCATTCATAGCGTAATGCTTTATCTGCAGTACAATACTTGTGACGGTTGTGATGCATAGATATAATACTTTGCAGTTATGCAGAATAATGACATATTTTAGCAGTAATTCTCAACCTCATGGCCGTCACTCGCAGTACATATAACGTAAAGGTTTGAGCATGTCGTGTGTGTGAGAGGCAACAAAGCAACCGTTGTCAAGCTACCAAACAGCAGAATGGAAACACAGTGACGCAGTGAACACTGCATGCACGTCCTGTTCTTGGTATTCAATTTTTGGAGGATTTCTAGGAATGTGAGGAAACTGGTGTTTTAGGTTGGTGTTTTCTATTTCCTGTTTAGTTTTTAGTTTTTTTTTGTAAAACTAAACACAGCTCATTTCCATACACAACTGTTGTAACGGTTGTCATGTACTTGTCATCAGTTTAAGTTGTAGGCCACCCTATCCTCCAAACAAATTGCCAATTAACTTTAGGTTTAGAGATATGGAAGGTTGCCTAACCTTCACCTGGCAGGGAGCTACAAGTTGACAGATTTCCTTAAAACTTACAATGCTGTTTGATTTTGTATTTGCCAAGGAATAATTATACAAAACATGAAATCTATTCAAAATAAATTGTAGTTTTATATTTTTATTTTTTGGAGTTTAAAGAAGAGGGAATTCGAACACACTGCCGTTTACTTGCAATGACAAGTATTATTGACACAACGTTTAGGTCCCTAGACTTCTCACCAGATGAAGGTCAATTAATCAAAATGTTGTGCCACTAATACATTTCATTGCAAGTAAACGACAGTGTGTGGGTATTCCCTCTTCTCTTGACTGGAAATGGAAGGTGTACATCAGCCTTCACGTCATATTTAAATGTTTTAACACTATATACAGCAGCTAACATTTTTGCTTTGAGTAAAATAAGTCTGTTTCAGAAACCCACACAGCAGCTCTGTTTTGATGGCCAATAAATAAAACCCAAACCACCACTTTGCCTTTTATAACTTAACTACTAAATGAAAAATAACAACCGCTGTGTGCTTTTTAAAAGAAATGTCCTAATATTATAAAACAAATAACATGTACTGTAGGTGCGCGAAGGCACAGTCAGACTGCTCCCGTCTGTACCGTCAACTCACAAAGACACTAACTTATGTTCGGTTTTTTTGATAAGCAAATGAACACGATATGAGAACCATCAATTTTAATACAGAGGTATACTGCCAAGCGGTATACGGCATTCTCTTATTCTCTTAAATATCTCTTCACGTAGCCATAACCTACTGGCTTTGCTGTTTCACACCTGTTTGGACTTCAATGCTGGATGAGGGGTTGGGGAAAACATGTAATAGACCTCTTCTTCTTGTATTTTATTTCTATTGGTCATACTGTGCTTTTGCAAGGCCACACCTCTGTTTCATAATAGCAGAAGGCCTCAGGATTGAGTAACTGGGGGTTTTCGAGGGTCGGGCACAAGTACTGAAACGTGGCCACAGGATTCGGGTATTGATACGAGTTCTCAGGCCTTACTCATTTTCTCTGCTTTTTTTGTATTTGTTTCACAGAGCATCATTGTAGTCTAGTTCTGGAAACAATGTATCAGAAACGCATGTGTGCATTTATTGGGACTTAATCTTTATTATTAGGTAACTTACATCAAACATAAATGTTTCTTATTAAAAAAAAAATCATAAGAGGGTAAACTGAAGCATGCAGTCTGTCTTTGCCTGGCAGTATTAGGTGAGTTGAGTTTCAGGCTGTTTGTATTAAGTCCTGAAATCCAGCACAACAGTTTAATACAAAACGACTGTTGGGGCTTTGGACAAATCCACAAGTTAGTTGTCTGCAAATGAAACATGTATTGGTGATAATATCCAAATCCGCTCACTCTTGACAGTTAGAGTCAGTGCCGGGAAGGCTATCAGTGAGATTATTTCATAAGAGACGGTTTCATTAGATATATTGCTACATATCGAGAACACACACAAAACAAGCAGAAGAGAGGAAATTATTTGGAAATAGTGTGTTCAAGTTTCCTGTTAGACACAAAATGTTGATGGGAAAACCTTTAAAGTACTAATTGTTGCTGACTAAACAAGAACAGTATGTATATGCAGTGAGGAAATAAGTATTCAGAGGTTTTACTTAAGTAATACTACATTGTGAAAAATACTGTTACGAGTCCTCCATTCAAACTAGTACTCTAAGTAAAAGTAGTCATTATGCAGAATGGCACATATTGATTATATACATACTGTATTACTGAAATATAATGCAACCTATAATAATACATTTAGTTGATTGTATATTTTGTATTCATTATCTCAATCGGCAAAGTAAATAGTATCTTACATTATCAAATAATTGCAGTGAAATAAATAGTACAGTATTTGCCTACAAAATAGAGTGGAGTATAAAGTATTTTAAAATGTAAATACTCAAGTAAAGTACATGAAAGTAAACATTTTACCAAAGAACAGGACTTGAGTAAATGTACTCAAGTGTATTGAAACTCCCTGTCTGTCTCCCTTATACATTCAAAATATTCACATCCACCAATCAACCTGGACAGAGACCACCTATTGTGTGTTCATTTCCACATGATTTGATTTCAGGACAGCATTCATCCAAGAATGTGACTCAGAAACAAGACACCTTGACGAGCCATTGTGCGTGGTGTAATGGGGGTGAGCAGGAGGCCTCAGGTTGAGATGCTGACTAAAGGTTTGAAGTGTGTAGACAGTAGACCTGGTGGGATAAATCAGGGATTAGAGAGGGGAAAATGCTTCCTTTAACAGCCTCATTGCTATATTTCGAAAGGTGGACTCTTTAATGTAAATCACAAATAATAAAACTATTGCCAAATGGAGTGTCATCCATGATATTTACGTCTTGAGAAAATACTGACGTGATGAGTAATGCGACCAAGCCAGGCAACTATCTACTTGCTGGGACTCTGAGCAAAGTTGGTCCGCCATGCAATCGTGCTGACTGAACCTTTAACTAGTTGGATTTTCAGTGGGTCTTGGAATGAGAACAGACAGTGTGAGACTCCTTAATCCTACCTTGTCATTCAAGGGGCCTGACCAAAAGCAGTCATTAGCAGTATTTCACTCTCCACTGTGAAGAGGGCTCAGGGCGAAGTTGAAAAGACAAGTTCACCGCATTGGCTGCTTTTATCTTGTAATTTACAATAAAGCCAGCGTAATTCTTCTCGTAACCAACATGGTAGACATGGCACATCCATCAGACACTATCTGCTGACAGTTATGAGTTTTTGGATTTAGTGCAAAGATAAATGGAAGAAAATTGTCCTGAAGTGGTGTGTGGTCGTCCTGTAACAGTTGCCCAGTTACTTATGTATCAGTCTGCTGCTCTCGTAGAGTGGGCTAAAACAGGACGTAGGTCTTCAGAGATTTCCATCAGCCGTCGACTCAGATTTTCGAGCCATCTGGCACGCCAAGGCTGGGGCTGTGCAGTTTACCTTGTGACTCTCTGTGTGCTGTGGCCGGCGACGTTTGACTTGTGCTTTCAAGGTCATGACCCTCAACTCATTTCCTTCCAGGCGGCCATTCTGACAGCAGGGTTAAGTTTATATGATACCCCTGGATAAGTGCTACTTGAAAGTGCCAAGTTTCTGGAATCAGTCCTCTCAGCTTTGATACTCTGGTTTCTGTTTTGACCCCACTCCGTTCATATTGGCCCTCTGTCCATCTGGACAGGCCCCACACACACACACACACACACACACACACACACACACACACACACACACACACACACACACACACACACACACACACACACACACACATTATTAGCACCCAGCTTCCCACCTCAATAGGACGTTTTTTAGTCCCAGATTGCATTTAGTTTTTTCCTCATCTAATTCTGCATATGGCCATTAGTAATCATCAAGGTTAGTCTTACCCACTGCAGTTACTCACCATTTTCATGTATTACATTACATTATAATATACCTCTAAAAATAACAATGCTGCTTATCAAAATAATATTGGAAAAAATAACATATAACTATATCCATAAACTATTTCATCCAAGAGTATTGGTCAGTAGAACATGCATGGTCCATGATACGTTTAATGAATCTATAAATACCTTTTTTTAAATATTTGGAGGGTTTAGTGTGGCCGTTCACAAAGTAACTGTCCCCTGAGAGCTGCCCTGGAATTTGTTAAATCTTTGAACTCTGTGCACAGCCGGCTGGTTTCACAGGCCTGAGGAATCTTTCAGTGGCCCTTGGTGCCAGGAGGAGGGCATCAGGTATCGGGACAGAGCCCTAGTGCTGCCTGCTCTGGCTGCCTCTGGGTTTTCGAGGAATGAAAAAGCCAGTGAGATTTCCCAAGATAAGGCTTACTAATTGAAAGGAATAATTACAGAGAATGGAACAGAGTATATTAAGTTGAATAAATGTTGTATGTGAACGATTCCTGCCTCCATGCTGTAGTAGATTGGTTCCTTTCTCTCACTGTTATGCCTGTGTGTTGTTGTCCTTGATACACTTGTCGCTCTGATGTAAATCAGCTGTTCACCAGAACTAAGAGAAGGGCAAGGCCGACTGCAGCGTCGCCCTCACAGTGCCTCCCATTCCCCGTGAAGGACAGCAGCACTGGTATGGAAGTATATTGACGACATGATTTGTATGAGAAGAATTAGATTTGTGAGTGAGGGAGTGCAACAGATTATTTGAGTATGCAAGAGGAATTTTGTGAGCCAGCAATAAATATGCTCGCGCTTGTGATAATTAAAGATGCTTGTGATTACTTTTGGCATTCTGGATCCACTGATCACAAATTCAAACTGCGAGCAGAGCATCACCTGTTCAATTTGACCTGGAAGTGAAGGGTCATCCTGCTAGATCCGTCTTTCTACTGACTAAATATCGTGAAGCTGAAGAAAGTAAAGGGCTTTAGCACTTACTGGCTGAACGATAGAAGAAGTAGCCAGAGAAGAACCTCACCCAGCTGCAGACGCACTAGGACAGGTTCTGTATTTATACATGACAGTCCTGATGCAAACCTGTCATCGTCTCATTTAGAATAAACATATTTACAGGAGAGCTTCCTGTTTATTCCTTTTCTGCTCTAGAGCAAGACACATTTACCTTACCAAAACCAAGACACACCTTGTTTTGTAAGATTCTTCTGTTTATTTTTTTATACCGTTCATTTGTCTTATGTGGTATCACTAAGGCAGGCAGCAACTAAAAATGGAAAAGCCCCGTTTGGTTTTGATTTGAGATAAATAGAAGATTTGGGTTTTGTGTTTGATCATAGTTTGGGCTGTGGCCTAGCGATGGTTTCTCAGAATTATACGTTTAAGGTTTAAACATGCTGAACCTCTCTTACCTCAGATGACTTTTTTTTTCAATACATCTTTACAATGTATACAAGTTAGGCCCTTATCTAATTAGTTTCCAAAATGAAGACTAAGAAGTAGACCGATTTGTTGTATAATTATGTTTTATAGGTGACAGTAAGCAAGTTGTAAAGCTCTTTGTTTACTTTTGATTACGTGTACATATATGGATGGAGGTCTGAATACATGTGTACATTACAACAAAATGTAAGAAGGGATACAGTCTGTACTCATTTAAGTGATGTGAAGTAATAGAAAATAAAAGTCCTTATTACAAGAAAATTCAGTAAACGATTCATAATCTCTCATACACAGTGTTGGCATGAATACCATTGTAGTTGGTTGAGGATGGTTTGTACAGTTGGACCGCAGTGGTGCTCAAGAACTAATTAGATGCTCTATGATGCACCTCAAGGTGATGAGCCATTGGCTAACATCAGTAAAAAATAAAGTCTTCTGAAGTGCTGGTTTTGTTTCCACATTAATGGTGTTTTATTCCATATTTCCCATATAAAAAATGTGTTAAGTGTGTCAAACGTCGCCCTTCCTTAATACACACTGTAACACAATCCTGCCCTGGCATGTATCTCACACCTTTGCCAGTTCAGCAGACTGGTTTATGGTGCCATTTTGGACATTGAGGAGAATCTTAAAAATGCATACAATGATATATATTTTTTTAATGCTGTATAAATTATTCATCTGTGTTTGATGTGTTAGTTATGGCAGTAGTTGCTAACAGTGTTTGAATGATATTCAGCCATGTTTTTGCCCGTTGTATTTTTCTTCGTGTTTTGCTGGGGCCATGTGCAACCGCACAGCTATTTTCTGATGGGAAGGCTTGCACAGGGATGAATAGGCTTGAGTGTGAGAGACTTGCTGCCGGGTTACTGAGAGTGGTAGTCACCTTGAGCACTGTGTCACGACTTCAGAATGCTATCGATGATCGCTATTTTTACATGATAGCCTGGAGGCCAAGGAGGAGGATTGGGAGAAATGGGCTGGCACATGGTTTTACCTGTTCTTACTCAACGTCTTTGATGGGGATGGATGGTGTTCAAACATGAACACTAGGATTATAATTAAATTAAGGGTATGGCTACTGAACAAGCATTCACGAGGGTGTAAACCTATTTATTAAACGTTTGATCTTTTACATTACATTTCATTCAGTTCCATGAACGGTTTAGTGTCAACATCATTACCTTATTTGTGCCGGACATCACTATTCATTAGATACAGTAGATTATTGTTTGAATAGTTTATTGAGTGCTATTGATATCAAATTGTCCTGATGGAAATTTAAGTTGAGAGAAGGACAACAGAGGTTGGAGGCATCACCCTGGAACACAGGCTTTGAATGTCAAGCCTGTCTGACTTGGTCAGAAGTTCAGCCATTCCGCATTCTTGACTAAAGGATAAAGCAGCCCTAATCCCCTTTACCAGGTAGCTAGAGTTGGCAGTGGAGCCAGGAATTCCTGCGGCATACCGATTTGGGGAAGTTGCTAGGGTTTGGATGGACAATTCGAACAACAATAGAGTACTCTCATTCAAAGAAAAATAGGGTTTAAGTTCTGTGAGAAAGTCCTGCCACCACAGAGATAGGTACCATGTGGAATGTGACATAGTTAGAGTGCTTTTGATTCAGAGGCATTGGCCACTAATAAAACAAAAGTGATTTACGGCGTCCAGAAGTAGGGTGGAAAGCTGGGAAAGAGCTTTGGAGAGAGAGAAAGACAGAAACAAATAGGGAGGGGAAGTGGTTATGGAAGGTAGGGATGTCTGTTGTTGATCTCATGACAGCCAGGTCATAATGCGAGCATCCAGCCAGGGCAGACTATAGTAACAGCAGGCTCTACAGCAGGCTCTACAGCAGCTTACCTGGCCATCAAACTGAGCCAATGACCTGCCAGCCTTCCTTCCAATAGTCCGATGTCAGGGATCAGGATCAGCCCGACAAGAGTGACTTCAGAGACACAGAAGGCAGCGTCTAGCTCCTTTATCTGCCTCCATAATGCTGCCAAAGACTCAGGCCTCCGCAGAGGTGGAGCAGCATTACTGACCTGTCCTGCTGCTCCTCTCAGGCCCAGTGGATTAGCTGTGAAAAGGCCCCTAGAGAAAAACTGTGGGTGAAATACACTGGCCTGTCTTTGTCCCGTCTGTCTGCTGGGCTGGGGAGCACTGACTTTAGCCCTCTGTCAACTACGCCCGGTGAAACCCCTCAACAAAAGCCATTCTTGTGTTGTACTGTATATGCCAAACGGCTGGCATTCCTCTTCACGAGTTGTTTTGTAAGCCGCATCTGTCTGTCTGTCTCCGCAATTACAAGTCTGTTAAGAGAAGAATGGTTTCTGTGCAGCTGGGGTTTTATGCATTTGCCCAGTAGATCTGATTAACCTTCTGTCTGCTCATTACTGACCGTTGGCCAGACATGTCTTTAGAGATGCAGTCATTGAGACACAAGATTCGTTTTTTTGCCTTTTACAAGAGCTGCACTATGTAAGGTCACCTACTCTGTGTAAGCTTCTTTGTCAGAGTGCTCTAATTGTAATTATATGTATCCGGTTTATCAGATATTGCATTAGAATTCTCACATTATATTCCAATGGCTTTATTACACAGATATACTTCTATTATTGCATCTGTGTGTGCTTATTGAACACATCATGATCTACTGCAATCAGCTTAACATGCATCTTTGAGTAGTTATAATTCCCTTGATCAGAAGGAATGTAAGGAATGTGTCACAGTACAGCAGTCACATGTGCCTTTCAGGCTTTTAAAATGTGCACCAGTCTGAGAAGCAAACAGAGATAGACAATCCATATTAGTGTGGACTGAGCATCGGCGATCAGTTCAGTATACTTGAACTCATGAGTTTAAAATGCTGTGCAAGAAACGAAGAGATTATTAATTAGGAATTAAACTGAAGTTCATAAATTGTGGCATATGGTTCACACCCTCACACATCCTTAATTCTGAAATCAGCACTTTCATCAGTTTGGATTTGAAGCTAAAACCACAGAAAGGTTTGTCTGCGTCAAAATACTTTCTGACGACACTGACTTATTATTGTTACTTGATATTGCTGAGACAGCAGCCAATTAGCTAGGATTCGGTTTAAGAATGAATTCTGAATAAGAAATGGTTTCAAATTGTATAAGAGCCAAGATATCGTCTAGAAACATGTTTTTCGATTAAGGCCATTAATTCCTGAAAGCAAAGATCTGGCATTCTGCACTAAGTATACATCCTCCTTTACAATTGCTTGAACACTTGATAGCATTTACAATATGGTGGATGGGAGCAGACTGTGGAAAGTGTAGCCATAGTTCACAACAAAAGAGTTGTGATTATTGGTGCAGGTGCAAGTTTATATGGAACATTTTATTTCTAAATGCATCGTAAAATAATGCAGAATTGTGAATGTTCCCGTTCATACTTTCGCTCAAGAATTAGGTCCATTAGACAATTCTTCTCTCATTTATGTTCAATGGTAACATTCAGTTTTTCCGTAATGTAGTCAGGTAAAAAGTAACCGTGTGAACGTTGACATGATGCATGGGCAGTTCATGTGTAGGAATTTCACACCAAAGATTGGAGTTTGAGTCCTGCCTGACACCTACAACTGTTTTCAAACTATAAGAGTTTTATCATGAGTTTCATCTTGAATGAATTAACCTATAAAATAAATCTGTTGTCTGTCATGAATTCACTTTTATCCAGTATTAAGCTACATTTTTACAATACACTTTTTGGATCTTGGTCGTTTTTAAATATATGTTTTTACCTGACAAAGGATTTTACATTTTCAGAGAAACAAGCTGAGTAAATTTAAAATTAAAGTTGTAGCTGCTCCGCCCTGTATTCACAGGGCAAATACTGATTGTTAAAGTAAATCTGCTTCATTTAAGTGTTTTTTTTTACCAGCTTTACTCACCAGGCCCTTTTGTTTTGGAGAAGAGGAGACCTCTGTGGATCATTTGGCTCACGGTAAAAATAGCCTGAATGATGTACAATGAACAATGAAGTAATCCTAATCTGGAGAAACTGACTGCAACTCCAATGGGCAGAAATTACACTTTTGTACGTTTAACCTTACCTTTTCTGTAGATTTTGCCATACAGAGTCAAAACCTAGGACGTTTAATTGTTTTACCTTTTTGTTTTAGGCACACACACACACACACACACACACACACACACACACACACACACACACACACACACACACACACACACACACACACACACCATTCATCACCAACTCTAATTGTGAGCGTATTTCATTGCAGTTGATACAGATGTATGCATTTGCATACACATTGTTAGCCCCAGTCACTTCCACAGAAAAAGGTCTTCCTCTGTGTATAGGCCAGGTAAAACTGACAGTCTCTAGACTGATACAGGCAACAATTTGGCCTGGTTTCATTTCGAATCAGCCCTGTTGCTTTCACACTGTCACACCAGCTGTGTCACCATGTCACCTTGTATGTATGCATTTGTCACGTGTCACCCAGTCCCACACGGAGCACTCCGTTCCCACACGGTTAAAGAAACGCTGCCCAGAGGTCGGTTGCCCATTCCCAACCGGCTCACCGTTTCACCGGCTGGAAATCCCCCTGCTCACAAAGAGGCCAGATATGATACCACAGCACTGCAGGCGAGGGAGGGAGCTAGGGACAGTATTGATACGGCAGCACTTTTGTCTGGGAAAATCCTTAAGGGAATGCAACCAATTGTTGTTAATTGTATGGGGCCTGCATTTTATCCCAAGTGCTGCTGGTATGTGTTACTTGTTTTGAATTGGAGAGACAAGTATACTTACTGATGCTTGTGTTTTGTTCTTGTGACTCATTTTGGTTTTGTGGATTGCACTCCATTTTTTCAGTTGGGGTTGTGTCAATCTTCTGCAGCACACATTGAACAACATCACATGCAGTCGTTAGTGCATTCACACCATAGACTGTATATGATTCATACGTGTGCTTTTGAAAGCAATATATTAACAGAAAATCCCCCTTGGTATTGTCCCCTGAGCTGTCCTGAAAGTATACAGTGTCCTTTAGGATGATCATATTTGTATTGGCTTTTGCACACATTGATGATATAGAAGACATTTTTTATTGGTAGTCATATTATATAAAAAGACAGACAAGTCTTTATATGGTCATTGTAGCCTAGGGGAAGTTTATTCTCCCAAGAGTTCCAACAGTAAACTAAAGGGGTGGCGGCAGGATAAATTAGGGATATTTGCTGATGAGAGGACGCGTGCTGTTCAGTCCTGGTGGTCCTCTAGGGATGGACAGGGTGCATTCCCAGTTATTCACTGCACTGTGTAATAGAAAGAGAGAAAGAAACTAGAGAGGGAGAGTCCACAGAGAGATCCACGATGTAGCCACAGAGACGATGTGTTCTCCTGGGAAGCATAATAAAGCTCTCAGTAGGACGACGTGGTTTGAATGCACTTCATACGGAAAGGGGGAGAGATGTACAGCCCCATATGCATCTACTCACCACATCATATTTCCACAGCCATGAATGAGGCCCTCATACAGACAGCCCCCACTGCTGTCAGACAGTCCGAGCCAAAACCTTTCACAACATGTCTTCTACACAATGCAGAGAAAAAGTCTTTCTTGGGTTTGCACCGAGCAGAACCCTCAGGGAGGACAGGGTCTGTCTTCAGGCTGCAAGAGCATAGAGAGCTTCAGAGAGAGCGCGAGCTTTAGAGAAAGAGAGATGGGTGTCTTTTCTCAGAAATCTGGAGAGCAGTGTCATGTTACTCTCAGTCCTTCATGTGGTCTCAAGCTCTTTTTATACCATGTTTGCAAAACTCTCTACTGCAAAACTGGTTTTACTTTAGTTTTTTATGACTGCTGCTTTGTTTTGATGAACATTCAAAAACTGTTGTGGGTCTGTCTGACGACGATGGAGGTCGAAGCTCTCGTTAGATCGGTCGTGTTTAACTTGAAATGATCAGCGCCGATTAAGGCAACGTAGTGTGAGCATGACAGCTATCATACAGGCTTAACAAAATAAAGCAGGCATAGAATGTAACGCTGTGAACAGGAAGCCAAATAGGCCAGATACCAGATGAAATGTGCCCCATTTCTGTGATTGCAATTAAGTCCATGGCCGCAAGCCAAAGAACTCAAACGTGAATGAGCACAAAACATTGCTTCTTCAGACGATAACATGCCCAGACTTTGTAATTGTTGTAGTCCAGACAAACTGGTTTGTTTACTTTCTGATGTCTTGTTTTTTTTCATTGCAAATTAAAGATTTCAAATCTTGATAAGTTACAATGTTTTCTTGTGCTAATGATGTTATTTTCGTCCCACAGCTTTAAAATAAGTATTTTTACACTGAAAACTTTTTCTGTGTCCATTTCTGATTGTTGGGTAGATTTATTCCTTGAATATGAACACGAAACAAATGTCTCCAAATGGTCACTATTTTAGTTTTTAAATCTGTAAACAATGTGAATGAACCAATAGATTATGTTGTAGACATCATTTTGAGATTTCCTCATATTGCACAAGAGTTTTATTATATATAAGACATATACAAGACATATAAGACATTGACTGACATCAGTCAGAAATAGGTTGACTTTTTTTGTTTCCCCCAGTAGATAGCCTAACAGATATTCAGAGGATAATGCAAATGTTCTCAAGTTGTGTATGTTGATGACTCTTGCAGTACTTCCTTTTACTTTGTTTACCCTCCCGAGGCCAATATTTTAGGGGAATTTTCAGTCACTAGGCCTATTTAAAGCTGCCATTTGTGTTTTCTATGGGCAAGCACAGCCTGTTTTTGACAGCATGTTTGTCCATTGTTGTTCTTGCGACGTGAAGCACTGTTGTCTGTGGTCTAATTTGGTCAGAGTCGACTAGTCTCAAAAGAGTTACATGCCAGCTGCGAGAGTTAGTCCATCAGTCTGTGATGTGTTGCGTGTGAATATTAACCGACCGTGAGCTAAAGAGGAAGCTAGTGTTGGTACTTTACTCTACTCTACACTGTCCTCTAGTCATTACATTACATTACAGGTCATTTAGCAGACGCTCTTATCCAGAGCGACTTACAGTGAACTAACTACAGGGACGGTCTCCCTGGAGCTACTCAGGGTTAAGTACCTTGCTCAGGGGCACAATGGTGGTGGTCCTGGTATTGAACTCATCTGGTATTGTATTTCGAATATATGTATTTGTATATCTCTGTTTTAGCCTCCCCATCTTCACAGCAGTACTGAGCCTTTCTCCTCGGCTCTCCACCATCTGCAGTTATCTGCTCAACTGAGCGGATCTTGTCCCCCACTCCAGTTCAAAAACCCATTGGAATCCCCTTTGATAAGGGACAAGAAATATTGCAAGGCCAGGACACAGGCAGGAAGCCTGACTAAAGCAAGGTACTATTTTGGTTGAACAGTCCCATTGTCCATGGACTGGGGACCGCTGACTGCCTGCGGGAGAGGGTGGAGGGTAAGAGAGAGAGGAGGAATGATGTACTGTGCGGACATCGCACGCACGCTCCCGCTCTCTATCTTTCTTCCACCAATTTTGATCATTCAGAGGGTCTTCTGTCCCCCTTTTCAGTGTTCAACTCATGGCAGTCACACTCAGAAACATGTGCAAAGGAAAGGGCAGGGGGGGGGGGCTCTGTTATGTAACAGTGCCTTCCCTAACAGGAGCTCTACTCTCTTAAAGATGTAGTGTGGCAGAGGTGCAACTGAATTTGGACATCAAAAAGCTATTAAAAGAGATGATGTCAAGTTTTAGCCCCCCTTTCTGTGTTGTAGCGGACAATCCCTTTTGTTGTTTGGCTGTGATGATGCCACGTGCTAACAATAACCGCTTTTAGGAAAGGGTGGGATGACACGATGGGAGAAAGGGAATGTCGGCCTTGGACTTTTTATAAATCGAGATGTAAATATGGAAAGATTTATGTGGAAAGAGAAGAGCCTGCTTGGAAAGAGAGCGCTCGGAAAATGACGTGTTGTCATATCTTTACAGGCTTGTAGTGGAGTCTCAACTACGCCTAAACTGTAAACAGACTTTTAAATATTTGCAATGATAAGTTTCAAAGTAGCTTTCTCTTTCATCTTTTGAAGTTTATACAGCATATGTTACAGAAATTTCCCAGGCAGACTTGTGATTGTGTGAACTCAGTAACACCACAAGGCCATACAAAGACCGCACACACACGAATGCACACACAAACACTAAAAATGGGAGGGGAATCAATGTATGTTACGGGAAACGTGTTCTTGTTTTAGTTTTACTGGTACGCAAGGTCTCATGGCTGCATCCTCCCAACTGTCAGAGGCCCTTGCTCCTTTAGGTCTGAATCCCTCAGAGACTGCGAGAGGCATCAACTCAGACATGCGTTAATGTAATGCATCCAAAACTACAGGGGTTCAAATTCTGTTCCCCTGCTGACAGAATGCTGTCTGCTCATCCTATCAGTCTGGAAAAAAAGGAAACAATTAACTGTCCTGAATCAGACTGCCCAGTCATTCTAACAACAAGAAAGTAATATTACAGAATCGTTTTTAGTGATATTTCCTGGCAGCATTGACTTATCTCAGATGTTTGCAAATTGCTGTAACATTTAGACATTAAACGCTGGGTAATCAGGACTGAAACAACACAGCAACAAGTATATGCGTCTCAGCGTCCGCTCAGAAGGCTGCATAAACAAACAAAATGAAGGTCATAGTAAATGCTCTGGGCTAGAAGTACGTCATGTGTGGGCCACTGCGTTGAGGAGCATTAAAGGCCACACACGCACATACACTTGCAGATGTGGATACACGTAGTGTACCTAGAAACAGCATATGTGTACACTCGTGCACACAGTCCTTACACTTGCCCTCTCAGACTTCAGGGGCCTCCTTACAGCCTACATGCACACCCACGCGTTCCTGTTGCTGCACTCGTCTTACTGACTGCTCTAGCTGAGCCACTGAGCCAGCTGGTGATAACAACACTTCCTCCTCGCTCCCCTCTTGCGCTTAGCTGTTGTGTTCATACCATCTGCAGCAACTGGCTGGGGCCGAAGCGTCGTGTTACCCACACAACTGGAGACCCAAAGATCCTGTGGACACACTAGCACAGCCAAGATCCTGAGGACACACACACACACACACACACACACACACACACACACACACACACACACACACACACACATATCATGGCAGTTACAGTTGCGATGGCCATGAGATGTGGCAGTGAAAAGAGCAGATAGAAATCCAGGCCATTTATTGTGCAGGCAGACAAGGAGGGACAAAATGGTAGAATGTTCCCGAAGGGAAATAAACAGAAAGATGCTTAACTGTAACAAACAGAGAGAGGAGGGAGATAAATAATTCCAGTCATTTTAAGCTTTTATAATACTATACAAGACAATAATTTCAAACGTAGGGCACGGTCACACCAGTATGTATAGAAGGGAAATTTATAATCACTATCAATTAATTTCAGTTAAATTGTCGTTATCAGATGAAGGTGAAGTGTGTTTGTATCCCTTTAACATCGAGATCCAGTTTGGTGAACTTTGACATGCAAATTTATACCGTTAAATTTACGACCAATTGCAAATCATCTTGACATTGATGACTTTTAAAGGGAGCAGAGACCAAAATAAGGAAGTTAGCATACAAGCTGTCACAACATCTAGTTTTATCCAACCCTGCTCTGCCATATAAGAAGCAACGCCAATAAACATTTCCTTTTTGCATCCATTTTTGACTCTACAAACCAAACCCTAACCAACAATGGCCACTAGACGATCCACAGTTAATCATCCCCCATCAGCTTCTTATACCACCTATGTTGCAAGGATTTTTGTATGAATGTCACTATAAGCTCTGTGAGGTTTGGGTGTAGTGATACTTAAACTAGGGATGCACCGATCTGACTTTTTCAGTCCCGATACCGTTACCTGGGCTTTTGTTATTGACCAATACCAAGTAATGATCGTAACAACCAGTGTTTAATTAATAAGCTGTATGCCTCACTATGTTAAAGTGACTGGGATCATTTCTTTCGGACTTAAACAAATAAATATATAGATATACATTTACTTATTTAATTGTTATTTATTGAAATAATCAATCGTAAACAAACAACTTGAAACATAAAACTTCAAAATTAACAGGAAATATAATTTAAGTGTAAAACCTTAATGGTTTTGGACACATTGGTCAAAACATAAACAGGAATTAAAAATCCAGTATATAATGTATATAGTGTATAAACAATGAATTGAATCCAATTGATCAGCCTCATTTTAATTCACAACACCCGATCAAGCTATTTTAGTCAGTTTTGGCCCGATATTGACCATTGGTCGGCCTCTGCGGTCAACATGTCGAAGTGTCCTTGGGCAAGATACTGAACCCCAAATTGCTCCCGATGGCGTGAGTGTGTGTGAATGTTAATCACTACTGATGAGCATGGCATCTTGACTCTGTATGAATGGGTGAATGCTGACATGTATAGACGGAATCGGAGTTGCGGGCTTCCGGTGGTATCGCAATGCATGCTGGTGTGGCAAGCCTAGAAAAGTGAGCACCAACTTTACAAGGACCGCCATATTGGATTTCTTCTCTACGTGTTTACATTGTATTTAGCTTATTCTTCAAGCGTGTTGTAAACAAACCTACTACTCTACAATGAGTTCTGAACTCCTTTCTTATGATGAGGTTCAGATGTGGAAAGTCGAAGCTTTGAAAGTATTTTGCCGCAAGCGGAATTTAAAGGTTTCAGGAACAAAACCCGAGCTTATTGTCAGGGTGTTTACTGCATCAGAGATGGGCATTGAGGAGCAACCAACAGCTAACGAAAGACTTTCAATCACTGAAAAAGAAAAGACTAAGCTTTTGGTTATGCCGAGTGGCGTTTCAGTGCCTGATCCCTTGACATTGCAGGATGGCTGGGTCAATGAAAACAACAGCATGACTTCTTGGCCGCCGATATACCTCAGCGATATACATTTTTTAATGTCTGACCACCCAGAGAACCATGTCGAGTTTCATAAACGAACTTTGAACGAATACAAAGAAGGCAAAGCATTTAGACTGTTTGACTCTGGCTGGTTGAAACAAATATCTTTCAATCCTCTCGCAGATTCTGAGTATTGCTTTTTGAAAGCAAAATGTACTCATTCAATGAAAGTTTCCCATACGCCACATTCAGCATGGATCTGTACAGTCAAGTAAACTGGTGATATCATAAGTGCTTATTGCAGTTGTGTTGCAGGGTAAGCTTTTATAAATATATACCTAACTTGTGTTTGTTAATTATTATAAAACTCAATATATAGAAAGTACATTTGTCAATATATAAATCAAGTAGATAGACTACATACCCCAGGTCGAGTTCAGGATCAGGGAATTCATTTGTTGGTTTTCCTTGCATGAAGTGCTCACTGCAAATCCGCGAAGATTGTAATCCTGTCTCTTTACAGCTTTGGTCCATGCTAGCCTTCTGTCTTTGTTCTTTAGTGCTGTTGGAAATGGAAATAGTTCGAACGGGGGCTTGCAGTCGCAATTTTTGCAATCGTGAAGCTCACAATGAGATTCTGCCCATTTATTTAGCTTTTTCCCACTGTTTGAACATCCTTTCACCACACAATGTTGGTGTCCAAATCCCATAACTAGAAGAGCGATGATTACACACTAAAAAACTAGCCAAATACAATGTAAACACGCTTGAAGAATAAGCTAAATACAATGTAAATACGTAGAGAAGAAATCCAATATGGCGGCCCTTGTAGAGTTGGTGCTCACTTTTCTAGTCTTGCCACCCCAGCATGCATTGCGATTACACCGGAAGCCCGAAACTCCGATTCCGTCTATAGTAAAGTGTTTTGAGTGGTCCCAATGATTGGAAAAGCGCTATATAAATGGAGTCCATTTACCATTAATGGACAAAGAAAATGTACCTGATGAAATTAACCTGTGTTGCACATAATTATGTGAACCGCATTTTATGGCAATCCAATATAGTATGTGTTGAGAATGTTTGCTCAAAACACGAAATGTCGACTTCGTATTGGTGCTAGAGAAAGGTAAGGGGATCACCAAAATCATTAGATATACATCACCTAAGAACCATGAATGTCTGTACAAAATGTTCAATTCATCGTGTGAATGTTAAGATATTTCACTAAAAAGGTGAATGGGGACCAATAATGCCAATAGTCCTTGAGCTATTTTCATTCTGGACCACATTGGCGGACAGATAGACAGACCAACATTGCCAATGAGTCATGCCGTAGCATGACTAAATATTTGTACTAGTGCTAATGACATAGAAATGCTTATTTTGAGGCTTTATACATGGCAATGGGTGGCCTTTAATATAATAGAATGATTCTCCAATCAAGGTCAAATTGTTAATGAAAAATGATGTCCTGGTAAGCCACACATGGTGGTGAGGAGGCAGTAGAGGAGAGAGGGAGCGTAGGAGGAGAGTGGGAAGAGAGGAAAGCGGGCCATTCTGCTGAAAGGGAGTCAAGAGTGGCATGTGGCTGGATGGTATCCTTGGGAAAGTTTGCAGCTCACTCTCCCACTCTCTGGATCTTAGCTGGGGACAAATACCACATGGAGCTGAGAGGAAGCCCGCTGGAGTGTGCAGCGCCACGAGCACACAGGAATGTTTCACTTCAAATGGAAAATGTTCACAGCTGTTAGTTAGGCTATCTCTCTCACTCTATTTCTCCATCTCTATCTATCCATCTCTCTCTCTCTCTCTCTCTCTCTCTCTCTCTCTATTACTGTGTCAGAAGCTTGCTGCTATGTTTAGCTCCACTCCTCGTGTGCTTGTGATAACCAGTATTTTTAGTTCTGCTGTGGGTCAATTTTCCTTTTTTCCCCAACTGAATCTTAAGTTTAATATACATGATAAGTGTTCAACAACATGGGAGTCTAAAGTGATTTTTATAGACTTGTCCTGGACCTCAGGCTCCCTAAAACATATCAGTTATCTTGTCATGTGGTTACCCAACAGCAAAAGGGCCACAGTCCATTTTGTATCCAAACACATAGTTTAAAAAAACCACCCACTTGACAATGTGTGGCATCAAAATACCGGAAGCCCTTGCCTGATCTACAAACAAAAATGACAACAACAACACAGGGTTGCCGTCCCCACATCAAGCAGACTGGAGCCTGATGAATCTGGTTTGGCTACACATGAGTTGGATCTCCACAGTTTGTGGGCTATGTTGGCTGTAAATGAGCCAAGGCTGTTTGTGTGTGTGCATTTATGTCCACCACAACCATATTGTCTCA
Source organism: Cottoperca gobio (assembly GCF_900634415.1). Taxonomy (NCBI): domain Eukaryota; kingdom Metazoa; phylum Chordata; class Actinopteri; order Perciformes; family Bovichtidae; genus Cottoperca; species Cottoperca gobio. The sequence goes on along the minus strand of NC_041360.1, from coordinate 7,309,279 downwards.
CAGAAAACTCATCCATTTGCACTCAGGTGTGAGATCGCTGATCAAGCCAATGTGTTTATTCATTACATTTGACAGCCATTGAACCAACAGTATAGACATAGCTGTGTGTTTGGGGGGAATGTGTCATTTTGTATGTACTATAGCTCTGATATAGTCTTATTTTCCTCTTGTCCATAAACTGGAATCATACAGCTCGGATTAGCCTTCATTTTTCACAAGTTGAATCAATTTCAGCTTGAATAAATGCATCTTCTTCTTAATTCTTTTCAGACCTTTCATTAAAAGTCTGTTAACATTTCTGTTTCGCCATCTCCAACATGTGCTTCATATTCAGTCCAAACAAAGAGTATGTGAGTATCTTTATTACATAGCAAAATATATTTAGCACTCGCAATTAAAGAGTGGGTCCGGTAGACCACTGTAGAAGAAGAACACAGGCAAAGCTATACGTGGGGTTTTATTTGTACAGCACAATTTGTCTTCTACTCGCCCCCTAATTCTTCTCGACTTTTTTAATACGTTGGTTATAATTTTTAAATGTGCGTTATCAAAGAAGACAGAAAAGGAAGTTATCGGTCAGGGGTTCAATTGAACAATGAACACAGTCGGATGTTTAAAATCTCAAGATGCACGCGTCAACTGCTGTAACAACATTGCAGCGATTTGAGGGTACATGCATGTGTGTTTACAGGAGGCCGGTTCAAGATTCATGCAATGGTCTTTATATTGAGAATTTAAGATTTAAAGTTGTGGTTAAACTGTTGTGGGAAACTATGTTTGGGGTGTTGTGGTATACAAATCCAATACAACACCACCCTTAACTACGACCTTAAAAAATGACCGTAGAGAAGAATCTTTTTAGAGCTGAATTTGTACATGTGAACCTCATAAACTTGTAGCTCAGTGTATGGTATGGATATGCTCTCATAGTAGGGGTCAATCTATCAGGTTGTCATCAGCTTATTATTTTTGATTGTTTATATTCAGTGCACACATCTGCAGTTTATAATGCATGTGTCGCATAATGTAGATCTTGTACCTTTGTGCATATGAGAATGCAACCTCCCATGCAATCGACCCCCCAACGCCCACCTACCTGCCAAATGTGTGTGTATATACACACGAGTGCACACACACACACACACATACAGTATATATAGAGTGTATATATACAACGCCACCCACAAAACCACCCACAAACTTACCCAGTGGCTTAAACCAGGGTTTTCTTTTTTCTTCTAAAACCACTTCCCTGCCTTTCGCTTGCTCCTGGTGACGACACTCTCTTGGAATTCACTCCTTGTGCTGGTAGTGCTCTCAGAGAGAGAGAGACTGACTGTTGTTCAGATCTCTCTGTGCTCTACAGCCACTAACCAGGACCATTTGGTGTCTCCTTTCTCCAAACTCTTTTCTTTACCCCTCCTGTTCTCTCTTTTGCATTTATTATCACAGTTCTTTTCCCCAAAGTTTGTTCTCCTTCCTGTCAGGGTTTTGACAATTTTACATTATTTTGTTTAAAATCAGGCTCTCTGTGGGGTACACACACTTGGGGCTGCTATTGGAACTGTAAAGGGGTTGCTAAATTGTGCTGTTGTGGGATGGAGGGGTCTATGTGCTGAGGTCTGTGTTTTGAGTGTTGCTTATCTGTCATTTCATTCCTATACTGCATATATGTACTGTGCATTTGCGTGTGTGGGTATCTCTGGACGCTGTGTGTGACACCTCTATGATATGGCTGAAAATGCATGTGTGTGTCCAGGGGGTGTGCGTGAGCGAGACATGGGGGGCATGCTTCTGGGTCCTCTGGAGGCCTGTGAAGGGACAGCTTCCCCCTCCTCCCTAAACCTTGGCTGGCTCTAGATTGATGGGGGAGGTGTTGCCTCTGCTCACTCATCCATCACATACTTTATTTGGGTTTTAGAGGAAAGGAAAAAGACAGAATAAAGGAAAAAAGACTTCCAAAAATATCAGAGTTGGGGGCTGGGGTGTGGAGGGTTGAGGAGTTGAGTAAGGGGAGGCCCCTTGTCCTGCGTAGCTCTGCTCTCCTGCCCCCCCCCTCTATATTTAAGCAGATGCTGGAAAAGAAGTCTTACCCTTGTGACCCCCTGTCATTCTCCAGTCCCAGCAATGATAACAAAAGACAGATAAAGCCAAATGGGGGGCAGATTTAGTGAAGATTAGAGAGCAGGTTTGTGATTTCCACTGAGGTTTTTGTCATGTGTGAGTGTGCATGCACATGTTTATATGCTGCTGGTAGGATGGTCCGAGAGTGGTTGGTGGTCTTTGTCTACCGTCCAGGCTGGGCAGGGTTTACTGTGTGACAGGACGGTGAGGGCAGATGAGTTTACAAGGCTGACAGAGGAAACAAAGCCTGCAGTGCCAGCCTTCCACTCCTCCCAAGGGATGATGAGATGTATGTAGCAAGAGGGTCTAAAGTCAGATCAGACTGCTTCACCTACCGCTTAAGTTAAAGGGTAACTTCGGTGTTTTTAAACCTGGAACCTGTTTCCTCATGTTTTTGTGTCTAACTGACTAATGGGGACAACAGTTATTTTAATTGAGAAGTATTGAGGGCCACCTAACTGCTAAATGCTCACAATCACCCATCTGATTATTAGTTTTTCATTTAACTATTCGGGGCTGCCAATAATGGTTTTAGCCATGGCATATTCTGTGTTGGCTGTTGTCGCTTGTCACTCGTGTATTTCATGTATTTTATTGTTGTGTTTTTTGTACCTGAGTCTGTGCGCCTATGTTTCTGTGGGTTCTATGTTTTAGCTGGCTGAAATAAATGTCCCCTCTGGGACAACAACATTTAAGTTGAAGTGTGTGATTCTTACATGTGCTTCTAAATGGATACAATAATGACTATTTGTCATTACCTTTATCAGAACTTATATCATGTGTTTAATAATTACATATGATATAAGTGTTTATTTTAAAATTATAAACACCTGATTTGATCAGTCAGTTGGTTAGTCGTGTTGAGATGTTGCTTATGGGGAGTTTTGGATACTAAACCATAAACACATTATCGAGAGGTGGTTTCCATTTCGACATGGACATCTGTAGCGGCACACAGGACAGTGTGAACATATACAAGCAAACAGTTGGTTCAGCTCTGCGCTCTGGCCTTTGTCTGAAGTGCCTATAGGAAAGTTGGACTACTCCAAAGGAACTATCAAATAAAGAAATCACTGTTTCCTATTATTGCTGCTGTCGAGCTTGGAGGTTGTGTAGCTTATGCCAAACTAATACGAGCGGAAAAATAAATAAATAAAGAAAGGGAAATTATTACCTTCTGAAATTACACATTGGCAGTCTCTTTATAGTTGTAGAGAAACTAATGCAGTCCCCTGACAAACGAGCTATGTTGCTGTTTGTGATTCCAAATAGGCTTTTACTTTTTTTTTATATTGTTAATGATTGAATTCCTTTGCAGGAAAAGCACCAAATCATGTTACTATGCTTTCTTTTCCCACCATTATTATTCACTTACCATATGGCCAAATGACTTAAATTATTTATTTTCCAAATAAAAGGTGCTTTGTCGAAGTCGAAGTAAACCAAGCTAAATCCTTCAGTTTTGTGATGTAAAAATATGAAAATGTAGCAAAAAAAGGAGGGAACAGGTTGGCTTACCCTTGCGGGTTTGTTTCCTCTGAGAAGCTTTTCCAACTGCAGACCTCATGGTGGAGCCCCCAGAGGCCCTATTTGAATCACAAATGTCTTTCGTTTCTCAATCGTTCACAGGTTTTGGTCAGTTGAGGAATTTTGGGACCCATTAAAGCCTAGTGACAATGACTTTCACCCCCAGGGCCACCACAGGGGTCCGCCCCCCTACTGACCTCTCCATTGCTGCCCAGTCATAGCTCCAACGGCCCTGCTCCTGGGTTCTGATTGGTTCAACAAAGCACCCAAAAACCGCTCTGGGGTCAATGTCTCTTTTCTCTCTGTCGCTCTTTTCCTCCTTGCTGCCTTGTTCTGGTTCAAGTCGGGGCTTATCAAAGACAATCCAGTTCTGTCATGTGGCCAAATCATCTTGACACCCATTTAGCATGCTCATCAGAGGACAGTTATGAATATTCTAGATGGTGCCAGGGGCCAGTGAGAGGCAGAATCGAAGAGATGAGGGTGACAGATAATGGGGTGTGTGTGCCCAAGACAGGAGAGAAAGAGAGACAAAGGGGTTAAATGTTAAAAATTAAATGTGTACATGTGGGTGACTGAACAGGAGGAAGTAGAAGGAAACATAATAACCCAAATTAAAAACAAGCAATATTGTTTTTAAGACCAGAATAAACTAAATTAAAGTTAGTGATAATCAATGATAAACTAGAATGGCACTCTGAGAGTGCAGACCTCCGCCAAGGCCAATGGTGCATTCACATGCTCTTCGGATGGTCACATTTTCCGAGCTAGGAAGTCGTTCTTCCGACTTTGGTGTGTTTATGAGCTTAAAGTCTTATTGTGGAAACAAATTTGACACTACAAAGAATATGTGTTGTATTTTGTTCTAAAACAAAACGTTGATATCTGTTTCAGAGGTGTTATTCCGACTTGAGAGGGGTGTTAGAGCAGATTTTCCCAGTCGGGAACTAATTTTTCAGATTATTCGGACACGTCAATGCAGCACAAGTGCTCGCAGTGTTAACAAAAATAAAACATAATTTGTGTGTCCGCATCGTAATTTCGATCCACTCCAAAATGTGATGGGTTCTTCCTTCGCCTTCGCCACAAAGTTACATGAAAATGGGAAAGTTTTCCGTAATCCTGTTGACAGACAAACAGGCAAACAAACCAACCGAAAACATAACCTCCTTGGCAGAGGTGCAAGTAAAAAACATTTTAAAGCGACGGTATAGATAATGAACATAAGATTATACCGACTTCGCTTGTCTGAGATGGTCGAACCAGAGTTGTACTGTGCATGATCACTGTTAATCAGCACAAGTGACTGTGCTCCTTAATTTAAAGCAAACACTTTGCGATTTCTTTTCCGTCTGCATTCTTAAGTGTCTGCGCATGTATGTGTGTGCTTCTACCGGTTTTGTCAGCTATACGTGACACCGACCCTTTCCCGGGTCTATTTTTGACACGCCGGCTTGCTCTCTGAAGTGTGAAATTCACTTGTGAATGTATATAAATGCCTGTTATTATTGTTATTTCATTTGTTACTGACTTTGTCTTAACATATATACAACAAAACTAGTTTTTGGTGTTTTGGATTTGAGAGAGAGAACGACACACATAAACACACATTTGTAAACTGAGTGATCACAGAGAAAGTTAGAGAATGATGGAAAACTCTTTGGCACTGGGTATGAATCACAAGCTTTTTATGTCGTTGATGTTGACCACTGTTTGGTTATGGATATATTGGATCTTGTGAGAACAAGAGAGCTGAGCCAGGAAGGAGCGAGTTTGTGTGAATGAGCCTGCCTGTCTCATTGACATCAATGTCAAAAACTTCTAGGATCCCATCCAAGCTGAGACAAGTGATCATTTGGACTTTGAGAAAGTGGCACTGTTCCAAGCTTTGAAGTTTTCAGTTCTTAAAGATTGTAGATTGAGACAGGAAGGGTTATCAAGGGTGTTGCATCGCCGTGAATTGTCGACATTTGTGAACCCCGATGATGTTTGTGTAGTCGTATTTTCAGCATATTTTCTGGTTGACATAGTGTGGTTAGAGTCGAATGAATTTGTCTCTTGTCTCAGTCGTTCATTTGCCCTGAAGTTGAACTACTGAACAGAGAGAAGGAGCTTCAGTGTGACCAGGAAGTGTGATATAGTGTGCCAGGGAGATGTGCAGGTCAGAAAATGCCGACAGGTTTGGATAATGAGGACCTTATATATATTATTGCACAGCTGGTTTCAACTATAGTGGAATTATGGGCACAAATTGAGGATCCTTTACAGTTCCTGTAAACACATTTCTTCTTCTATCTGTTGCTTTGTGTCCTAATCCATAACTATGACCATAATTACATTTGAAGGTAGATGTATGCACATGCTGTACGGATGAGTAGCCAACAAACTAGTCTTGCTACTGTGGTTAGGCTGTTTCTTGACCTCTGTGTATGTGTGCTGTGTGTGGGATGTGGAGCCTTTGAACGTCCCTCCACAACTTAGCCTACTGTATCTCTGTATCTCACTGAGATGAATGAGGGTCAGGGCTGGGCCACCCACTCCTCACCGCAGTCCCAAGCCACTAAAAAGAATGCTTGTAACATGCCTAAAAAAAACCAGTTGGATTCATTTAGATGTTTATGTGCAGCTAATGTGTTTATTCTTAACTTGTTCCCAGTTCAGGAGTCAAGAGCGTTGACTACTTCTTTAGTTATTAATAGTTTGGGCCAAACTGTCAAGTACCAGAACTTGTGACGGGTTAAATGACAAACAACAGAGAAATCCCTTCATAAATAGCTCTTAAAGAATTATTTCCACTTATGACTAAGGGTATGAATTATTGTACACAGTCGTCTGCATCACCACACCAAAACACCAATTTGCACCATCTGCAGGCTATAATGTAAGTCCATAAGTCTTCTCTCTTTGATCCGTCAGTTCCAGTCATGTTTCCTTCAAGAGAGCGCTCTTCTACTCTGCAATTTTAGACTGGTGAGGAGGGTGTCTATCTAAAACAGTCCTGGCCCATCTGTGTCACAGCCATATCTGTCATTATCGACATTTATTGTTCTCTCTATTGCCTACCGCCTGCTCCTGCCCTATCTTCAGCACCACATTCTCTCTGATGAGTCACAAAGGTCTCCAAGAAGCTGTTGCTGACAGCGGTAGAGAGGAGGGCTCTATAAAGTCAAGAGTTGAGTCACTTTAAAGGAAGAACCCAGATCGTTTTGTCATTCGAGGTTGAGTCATAAAGGTATTCCACGGTTATGTTGCCAGAGCTTGTGGTAATGACATAGCCTGTTGTTAATTTCAGAAAAGTAGCAACTTATTCCCTGCAGGTTTATCAACAGTAACTGCTAAATCCCTGAGACTTTCTGCTTGCTGCCCAGGATAATGGAAATGATGCTGGTAACTGTGAGCGATTATGGTGTGTGAACACCAGTCATGAGAGGAGAGGTGGAGGATGATCAGAAAATCCCAGCATGAGTCACACCACTCCGTTAGAGTGAGGTTTCCTGCAAACACGTCTGCCACATCATGTAGCTCTCAGTCACTGCCTATAATAAGAGCGCTGATTATTGACAGTTTGTTTCCTGATTTCCACAAAAAAGTTATTGAAGATAATACTTTCTCCGACAAACTTTAACCAGACTTGTGTCACCAGTGTTACCAGGATTATAAATCCGACTCATTATAGATGGGTCGGATTTTGTCTTATAATATTGGGTAGGAGGGATCAGGATGCACTCATTGACCCTACACAGGCAGACAGATACTGTATACTCTAGCCAGACAGTATACAGCTGCCCATCCCGTCAGCTTGCTAGCAAGGGCAGTGAGGTAGATAATAATTGTCAGCTTGGCTGTGCCAGTGCCAATGCCAGGGTGGGCTAGGCCTGGCGGTTCTGGCTAAGAGGGACTAGATCACTGTGGCATCGGGTGTCCACAGGGCTGAGGGAAAGAGGAGGATGTACACAGAGGCACTCACAGTGCTGCAAGCATGTCACACGCACACACACACACACACGCACACACGCACACACACACACACACACACACACACACACACACACACACACACACACACACACACACACACATTAAAACAGTGCATTCAATCAACAGCTATAATTCTTCCTTGAATTCCTCAAGCATGATATGTATTGAAAATGTTCCCTCTGTATTCTTTTTATCACAGACATCCATCAAGATGTTGAAATCTAACTCCACTCAGAAAATATTGATGAAGACGAGAGCAGCACCCGACAGCCTGTTGGGGCCCTACATAGGACCTCATGCTCTGGTCAGGCTCTTTCTTGGCATGCCTGAGTGACATCATAAGCATGGCTAAAATGACCAACGAAGATTTGAGCCCACCTGTTACCAGCCAAAGCTTTTAATGTAAGTCATATGGCTTTATCTTTTAACTTATCAAGTGTTGATTATACGGCCTGGAGATTTTAAACCGGTCACCTTGTTTTGCCGCTGAGCATTTTCTCATGATGATGTGGTACTTCCAATAGATGTATGTGTGTGTGCATAAAAAAAAAAAAAGAGAAGATCTGCACCCAGATGCCACCTGAGCTCCATACCTGCCCTGGGTTTGTCTCTGAGGTTCAGCTTGGGAGGAAATTAGATTTTTCCGTCAGTCTATGCTTAAGTACATTTATCACTCAGATCACTCAGAGTTGTGGAAAAGAGGAAAAGTGGTCTGGCATGAGATCTGTCACTAAGTCCTCCACATTTATTTCCTCAAACTATTTGGTGGCCACTGAAATTGGGACCTCCTGTTTAGACTGTGGGAAATGTTGGCAGTTGCTGTAACCAATGTTTCAGCTCCTCATTGTGAAATAAACAACTTCTGTGTTGCTTTGCTAAAATCTTCACCTATAGCGTCTAGATGAAATGAAATAATTGCATTAAAAAAGTAACATGCAGTCTGACAATGTGTTGCCGATTTTCCAATTTCTACAAAAAGTAAGCTTTAGCCAGGTTTTAGTTTTTGATGTTGTTATATATTTGTATATTTTATTCATCAACACCAAAACCAAAAACATCAATACCCAACAATATGTCACTCTTCAGAACATAAAATGTTTACCACAGCAGAAGACATGTTCATCATTGCAATACAGAAGTACAGTTGTTATAGTGGATGTTTTCACACTCCATCTGCTCACAGTGCTGTAATGGAACATCATGTCCAACAATAGCATCCATGACATCCTCATCAATCCGTTCCCAGTGAAGCTGTCGGAGCAGTAATAAGGTGTTTGATAGAAAAGAGTGTCAGCAGTGGTAATGAAATGCATCCAAATGGCCCCCTCTGGATATAACAAATAAAGTCCAGCTGTCCAAAGGAAAAGGTTCAGTTACGGAAAACGCAGGCAGCCTACGTCAGGGCTTTGACCCGGGAAGCAAACCTGCAGACCCTGGTGGTTGGAGGTAATGCTGTAAACGTGTGGAACAGGAAACTAGCGGTATAAAGAGAATTCCAGAAGCCTGAATATACAATTTTTTCCTCAAGAACAACTAATTTTATTGTTAAGTCACATGATCTAGAATACAAATGATGCCACATTCAGTCCCATTTCTGAACTTTCAACACCTCAGTATTTGAGTATCCCATCACCCTTTAATACTGTTGAGTTAACAGCCTAAATGGGTTTCTCCTTTGTCATAGTGGAGCTCACTTCCTGTCATTGGCCCCAGGGTGGGCGCACACAATGATGAACACCACCCACAATGGCTCCCTAGCAGGCAGTCAGGCTGACAAGCAGGGTGACACAGGGGTTATTTGTTTCTGTCAGAAGCACAGAAATAGTCTCCCAACTTGTCCTGGAGTGGACAAAGCAGGCGTGCATTCACTGGCCTGCTACCGGGGCGGGATATGCTCTTGTTGTGATTACCTGCCTCTGTAGAGGAAAGGCTTTCTCTGAGGACCTATGGAAAAATGCTGCTGTCTGCCAAGTGCCATGATTAGCGCCCTGACCGATTCCTGGGTCAGCTCAGAGGGCAAAAGTGTCTAGACCAGCCGGGGGGTTTTCCACAGCCTCTTGCCTGAGATGTAATTATTACTGCTTACAGTAGAGCCCCAACTCTCTGGGCCCACATTCCTGCTTTAGACGTTTGAACGGCATTACTCCCTTCAGTGTGTGGTGGGAGTCGGATCAGACATTGGCTTTACATATGGTTTGAATATTGTATCGTTAATGGGCTCCATTTTTTTCTTTGTCATGTTATTTTTTTTAAGCAGATCAAGACATATGAGGGAATTGCTTTGGTGCAAAGTATCTCTAGTAAGTGTAACACTGAAAAACCCAACAGTTTTATTTCAAGACTTTGATTGATTGATTGATTGATTGATTGGCTTTGTGCAGTTCAAGGAGCCCTACCAAATGTCAGGATCTTCTAGCTGCCCGGGCTCTTGATGTGCATTCTGCATTACAAACTGAGTGTTTGCCAGAAAAAGCACAACCAGCTAATGGTTTGGAACCCTGGCTTATCTTGGCCATCGACGCAACAAAGGCTGTAATTATCTGCAAAATAAACTCACTTCCTTGATTGTTAGACAAATAATGCGAAGGAGAGGCATTCAGGCCACCAATACTGGTAGATCATTTCATTTGGTTACTCAGGAAGTTAAGTTCTTCATAAAATATGAACACCTTATATAACCAATTATGATTTAAAAAATCTGTTTTGTTCTCTGTGAAAAATGTTTGTATTGCATATGTCAGCATTGTGTGTCTCCCAATGCCTTCTTTATATAGGCCAAGACATTATTTTTGGCTTTTTTTTCCTGACGTGTACCTCCCACTCCTCCAACTTTCTCTGGCCCACCTCCATGAGGGCCGAGAAAGCCTGGCACTCGCCTGAAGCTCTCAGCCAGTCCTGGGCAGCTGGGATCTGGGGGAGCTCCCTGCAGTTCTGCAGTGTGCTGGCAGCCCCCTTCCTCTTGCCCCCGCCACTCTTAATTCTGCCTTTTTACTTCCAGCCAGCTTCAGAATACAATACAGAGGAGCCCTGTGCTGTGCTGTGAACACAGACACACACTCGTGGGCGTACACACACATCCACACTTTTATAAGCCATTGAAAGAGACAAGACCAAAGGCGGAAAGAGGAGCAGACGCCTCTCAGATGCTGGGCTTGGCTTCATGTGCCTCTTGACACAGACGGCCGCACACAAGATAACTGTTGTTTATTGTTTATGGAAGGAGCCTCTGCCACACTCCACGCTCTCTTCATCTGGAGACTCCTAAAGGGCCACAGCCAAGAGCCACAGGGGGAAAGAAAAATGGCACTCACTGTATCTACTGTAGGTGTGTGTGTGTGTGTGTGTGTGTGTGTGTGTGTGTGTGTGTGTGTGTGTGTGTGTGTGTGTGTGTGTGTGTGTGTGTGTGTGTGTGAAAGAGAGTGTATGTATGCTTTTGTGTTTACATGTACAGAGGGAATGTACACTTATTGTACAGCTTTGATTATGTGTTGTTTGCTCAGCTGGAATTGGTTCAGTGTGGAAGAGATGGGGAGGCCATCTTGTTCCACTGGGGTCTCAGTCATTACAGCAGGTGATGTGTACTTCCGCTCAGATCTGATAGACAATGCAATATATTCTACTATGTTATGTAATACATTTAGCAAATCTTAAGATGCACTTTCCTTGGTGAGTATTAGATTGAGGAGGAAATTCAGAATCAACTAAAACTTAGTTGTATTTAGGCCAATCTATCACCCTCTGACCCACTGGACCTCTTTGATATATTAAAAGACAACACCAGTGTAATTAATTTCTTTACTCTAACCATTATTAGCCATGAAATATCTAAAACAACAAAACAACAGAAGTGTACACTTAACTGTATAAGGTGCAGTCACCAGCGATTAAAAGTTACTGAACCTGAACAAAGAAGATCACACATTTATAGATTCCATGCAGTTTCTCTTGAGCTTTTTCATTTTGAATACTTTTCTCCAAAAGATAAGACAAGCAGACTGTATAAGAGAAGCAAAGTTTGATGAAACCCTGATGACAAATCTAATATATTTCCCACAATCATGAATTCAAATGTGTGTTTCACTCTAGATTTACTTATCTAGTTTCTTTATCTAGAGTCACAAAAAGTTGCATACACAGTCATACAGCACAAAGTCTTGGATAAAGTAATAATTCATACTGGACAGTACTAGTATTGGCATTTATCCAACATGACACCCATTACATATATTAAGTGAGACTGTTTAAGAAAGAGGAAAAAGCCTCAATGATGTCTTGAAATAGAATTTTGGTGTCATAAGTGCAGTGAATACAGCGTTATAAGTCAGGAGAGGAGAACATGCACATTATTTGTAACGGTGGAATATTTATGAGGTAGAAGGATATATCTGTAAGCTGATTTGAGCAGATTTTAGGGTTAGGGTTAACAGTGGCAGCAGATGTTGGGAAAACTTACAGTTCAACAGAGAGCTGCAGCTCCTGAATGGAAAATGTATTGCTTGCTTTAACCTTTGATGGGTGTTAATGGTTTTAGAAAAAATATATTTTCTGTTAGCAATTGACTCTCAATCAATGACACCACTCATTGGTTGTACTGTGTTTAAAAATATATCCTATTAAAAAGTATTACATGAAATTGTATTTTATGATTCCATTTTATGAGGCTATATATATAGTATTTGTACTTAGCAGACTTTTCTGCCCACTCAGGCCTCTGCTCCTCCCTACCACTCGCAGTCATGTGCTGACAGAAACCTGTTGGTCTGTACCAGGTTCTCAGCAGTTAAAACCAGTAGAAAGAGAAATTCCTTCCTAATGGTGCATGAAAGCAGTGATTCACCACTGTATTATTGTTTGAACCCTTGGCAGATCTTTTCCACATTACCTCAACACTGTACCTAAAGGAAACCGTATTCACTTTCATGCAGTTTTTTTTTCCTGCACAAAGTTTGACAGCTCAAGTTTGATGCGTCTCCCTTGACCTCTCATCAAAATGTGCAGTTGGTAGGAAAGAGGCTGCAGCTGGACCCGGATCAGGCCTGATGGCGATAGACCATGAATAGCAAGGGTAGCCCTGGGCTCTGTGAAAAAGTCAAGCTGACGACTGTACCGACAGGGTCACAGCCCCTCTACGCTGCCCTGCAAAAGGAGAGTGGGAGTAAACAGGCGTAATAGGGAGAGACTAAAAGAGACTTGGACTGTGTTCTTGTAAATAATTGCATTCATTGTTCTCTGCCACTGTTGGTTATGGTCACAAGCTGTTTGGTAGGCCCCTGTCTGTCTGGTGCTCCCCATGAGCCCGGTGTCAGCCCCTACGCCCCCGAGGGGAGCAAGTTGTGCCAGAGGTGAGGATGCCAGCTCCCTGACCCGGTGGCCCCGCGTCCGACGTGCCCACGCCAGGAGCAAACGGTCCCTGGGCCAGCTCGGAGACTCAGGGCGTGCTGTGCGCATGCTGCTCCGCTGTTAAATAAAGCTGGTTCAAAGAGCACATTCCTGCCCCCAGCCCAGCAGTGAAATAGCGAGCTCTCTAGCTTGTAGCGTCAAAGCGCCAGATTGTTTCATTTTATTGCTTTGCCTTTATCTCGGCTGACTCTAGTACAATCTGATTGGATGGAGCATGTTACTAGCCTCTGTTGTTGGCTGTGGGAACAGCAGATGGCCTATTTGGGCTAGATTACCTGTACTCCTTATCTTAAGTGAAGAATTCATTCCAATTGCTCAGATTTTTTAAGAAAGCTGCATATTGACATTATGGATGCGTAGCAGTAAAGTTCATCTTATCTGGAAGTTAACACCCGCTTCTACTGTTACCCTGTAATAGCCCGCTGAAAAAAACAAAACATTGCTGTGTTCACTGTGCATATGTACCTCTGCCAAGGTTTGTCTGTGTGTTTGTTCGTTTGTCTGACTATTGGCCCGATCTTCATGACACTTGGTGGACAGGTGTAGCATGGGCATAAAACATAAAGCATAGAGCATAAAGGAACAATCCATTACATTTTGGAACAGATCCGAATCACTTGGTGGATACAGAAATGATGTTTCACTTTAGTTAACATTGTGAGTTTGGGCATTTGTGCTGCATTGTGTCGGAATAATTGGAAAAAAAGAGTTTCCGAATTGGACAATTCATGTGAACGCCTTCTCAAGTCGGAACAACAATTCGGAAACCGATATCAACGTGTTGTTTAAACGCTCTGAGCAACAACAACAAAACAACACATCTTCTTTGTCCATGTTGTTTCCACATTCTGACTTAAAGCTCATGAACACGCCAAAGTCAGAAGAACGACTTCCCAACTCTAGAATATAGTCCATTCAAGGTGCATGTGAATGCATCATTGGCTTTCGAGGAGGTCTTTGCTCTCATAGTTTTTGTATTGTGCTCATAACAGATGATGATAGCTATTTAGGATTGGACGTTTAAGTCAGAAAGTACAATAGACGTATGAGTATGAGCGTCACTGTGAGCTGTCACCAAGATGTCACTTGTTCAGCAGGGGCTTCAGGAACTAGTTCATTGCTTTCTGTTTGCCGTTGAAACTCTGTAGAGAACTGACAAGGCTCTCAGCCCTCTTTTCTCTCTAAATCTCCCCCTCTGGATTTCTATTTTCTCTTTCCTTGTGTGTCAACCGGAAGCCTCTGTGCGTTATTGAGTCCAAAGTAAAGGTTTGCAAAAACAAGCGTGGGAACTTACCCGGCCCAACACGGCATCATCTGCAGCCTGTAATGATAGAACCTCAATGACATCATGTGTGTTTGAGTGCGGGGCTCTGGTAACGGTGCCGTGCATCTCCTCAAAATACCAGTGGCTAAGTGGAACACACAAGCTGAGCTCAGCAATGGAAGTCAGATGCTCTCGGGCCCTTTCTTTCCGGCTAAAGTCACCCCTTTTCTTTCTTCGTCCGCTGATAGGTTTAGGAGACTCCGATTGAGGGGCCTCCTTCACAAGGGCTACGTCTGACTTTACTGTATGGTAAATGTCAGAAAATAAATGCAGGCCTCTGTAACAAAGTGGAATTGGATCCAAGCTGCCCCAGGCCACTGTGCTTGATCTGCACCACCTTCTGTACAGCTACCCACATCTTGAAGAAAGAAAAAAGTGCACAGCGCATTCAGGATGTTATGGTATTTTGTCCCATAATAATCTGACGTCACGGTGGAGGAAAACCTTTTACATATGTTGCTTGACATTATGAAAACGTTCGGTCATTTATTCATACATTCATTCATATCTTATCTTTGTTACTGAGCTCATGTTTTTTTTTTCGTTTTCGTTTTTATGAACTTCCTGTAAAAACGGTAACCAGGTTCGTATAATAAGTTTGTTTCTCTTGGTTTCATATTGTATACATTATCCTGCTGAGTACTTGCATCTGTGTTGCATTCCTGCAGTGCAAAGAGAATTGCAATTTCTAACCCGGCAGCTGAAATCTGATACAATGCCTGGATTTAATGGAGCCTTTATATGACTCTTGAGATCATATCGTTGTGAATAACATGTTCTCCGTGTGAATTGCAAGAATAATTGTAGGTGGGGAATGTTTTATCAGGTCTGACTGAGGTCAATCATTTTGCAACAATGTAACAGAGATCAAAGATGGGAGAGAACAAAAACTCCTAGGCCTACAGGTATTATAACAGTTGAAACTGGAAGTATGAAACACACCCACCCACGCACATTCAGTTTCCCAGCTAGTGTGGGATGATCCCTAAAGATGTGAAACTCAAACCATGTTGTGTGTTGGTTTTGATCATGTGTTTGACATCATAATGGATAGGTGTTGAGTATAGGCGAAAAATAAATGTTTTGTGCTGTTATAATTGCACTAAATCTGGCAACATTCTGATATTGCTGCCAATTCAACTAATTGTTTTAAAATGTGTCTTGTTATACAGAAAAGAAGTTGCTCAAATATATCAACAACTGATAAATGTTTAAGACATATTTTCATTGTTGCATGCTATTAATTTTCTGCTTACATCAGACATTCCAGAAAGTCACTGGAGTTTGACTGTGAGCTGTTAAGTGCTTAACTTCCTTTAAAAACCCAACATTGCTCAGCTGCAGCGATGGCATCAGAAAAAAACAAAAACAAAACAAAAACAGATGCAACTACAGTTTACTGAGCGAGGGAGAGAGACCGAGCATAGTGTAATTTCCCAGAGACTGAAACATCTATTGTAATAATAAATTGTTTA